>NW_028270147.1:101356675-101649175 GCF_037043375.1 Chiloscyllium plagiosum | reverse complement strand
GCCAAGCATGTCTGTTAACTGCAATGCTGGAAATTAATTTCGTAGTGAAACGTTTGAACCAAATATTGACTAACATATACTGCAAGTAGCAAACTCTCCAGAGTGCGAGGCAAGTAAGAGAAGATAAAGGCATGCATCAAGAATCCAACCTGCAGTGAAGTGAAGTAACAAACCGCAGCATGGCCAGAGTACAAGGAAAGCAACTGAGTGGTGAATCATTCGTGGATTACAGATCATTCTGCTGTAACACGTGTTTCATTAACACAAATTCTCTGCAACGCTATTGACAAATTGGGGACACTGCTTCTAAAGCGCAAACCTCTAAAACGTGTGTTAACTGTAACGCAATTACATCGTTAACACTTTAAACGTTGTTTGTCAAATGAGATTTTTCTATAAATGCAGGTTGCACAAGAACACAACATCGTCTTATAGAAGAACTGCCTTTCGTGAATATTTCTAGTCTTTAAAGTAAAGCTAAGGTCTTCAGTTTGTGGTTCGGTCTCCAGTATTCTTTTCTTAAAAAAAATTAATTGCCAAGTATTTGATTAATACTGATTTTTGTAATTTTTGATAAAATACTCAAGGTAGCTCATGGAATGCTGGCCTTCATGTCTAAAGGCCTGGAGTATAGAAATGCAGGCATTATGCTGCACTTGTACAAAACTCCAGTTTGACCCCACTTAGAGCAGATTTGGGCACCACATCTTAGGAAGGATGTTTCAGGCCTGTAAGGAGTTCAACACAGGTTTATATCGATGACACCTGGACTTCAGGAGTTAAGTTTGAGGCAGGTTAGACAAGTTAGGCGTTTAGCCTCTGGAATTTAGAAGGTGATCTAAATGAGGTCTTCAGGAAATGCAAGAGAGATAAATTACTTCCACTATTTCAAGATTCCAGAATCAGGGGCACAGTCTAAGAATTCAGGCCAGGCTATGCAGGAGCAACGTTAGAGTCATACAACATGGAAAGACCCTTTGATCCAACCAGTCCATGCCAAACATAATCCCAAAATAAACACGTCCCACCTGCCTGGACCATATTCCTCCAAACCCTTCTTACTCATTTACTTCTCCAAACGTCTTTAAAATGGTGAAATTGTGCCCATCACTTCCACAGGAAGTTCATTCCACATGCGAACTACCCTCAGTGTAAAAAGCACTTTTACACAGGAAGTTGAAGTTTCGAACTTTCTTTGTCAAATGGTGGTTGATACTAATGTAATTGTTAAATTGAAATCTGAGACAGGCAAAGTTTTATTAAGACTATCAAGGAATATAGGCCCAAGGACTTAGACCATGATCTTATTGAATTGGTGGAGCAGGATTGAGGTGTTGAATGGCCTACTCCGGTTTCTATAAAAATAAAGTACCATTATCATGAAGTGTAAAGAGCAGAGATCTTAAGTAATTAATTCACACATTAAATCAAATACAATAGTGATGGAAGGACAGGTATATTGCTGCTGCAACATGTGGGAGTGGCTGGACATCAAGGTGAACACATCTGTCTCAATTGTTTGCAGCTTGTGGAATTTGAGCAAAGGTGAGGGGGTTGCAGTCCGAGCAACAGAGTGTAAATAGATAGGTGGAAAGAGGGGCAGAGAAGGCAGCCAGCATTGTCTATGGAAAGCCAGGAAGAGGCAGTAGATAGCATAAATGGGAGGCAATGGCCAACTGACATAACCACTGGACTGCTAACTCAGAGACCTGGGTAGGACTCTCGTGACTTGGCAGTTAGGGAAATTTGAATTCAATAAAAATCTGGAATTAAGAGTCTAATGATGATTATTGTTGGAAAAACCCATCTGATTCACTAATGTCCTTTAGGGAAGGAAAGTGCTGCCCTTACCTAGTCTGGCCTGCATGTGACGTCAGGTATGGTTGACTCTAAAGTGCCCTCTGAGCACCTAGAGGTGCACAATAAATGATGACCTACCTAGTGACATCCTGTGAATGAAGAAGTTGGAAAATGTGGTGCCACTGTTTAAGAAGGGCAGTAAAGACAAGCCAGGGAACCATAGACCGGTGAGCCTGACCTCGGTGGTGGGCAAATTGTTGGAGGAAATCTTGAGCGACAGGATGTACATGTATTTGGAAAGGCAAGGACTGATTAGGGATAGTCAACATGGCTTTGTGCGAGGGAAATCATGTCTCACAAATTTGAGTTTTTTGGAGAAGTAACAAAGAAGATTGATGAGGGCAGAGCAGAAGATGTGATCTATATGGACTTCAGTAAGGCGTTTGACAAGATTCCCCATGGGAAACTGATTAGCAAGGTTAGATCTCATGGAATACAGGGAGAACTAGCCATTTGGATACTGAACTGGCTCAAAGGTAGAAGACAGAGGGTCACAGACTGGAGGCCTGTAACCACTGGAGGGCCATAAGGATCGGTGTAGGGTCCTCTACTTTTTATCATTTGCATAAATGATTTGGATGCGAGCATAAGAGGTACAGTTAGTAAGTTTGCAGATGACACCAAAATTGGAGGTGTAGTGGACAGCGAAGAGGGTTACCTTAGATTACAACAGGATCTGGATCAGATGGGCCAATGGGCTGAGAAGTGGCAGATGGAGGTTAATTCAGATAAATGTGAGGTGCTGCATTTTGGGAAAGCAAATCTTAGCAGGACTTATACACTTAATGGTAAGGTCCTAGGGAGTGTTGCTGAACAAAGAGACCTTGAATGCAGGTTCATAACTCCTTGAAAGTGGAATCGCAGATAGATAGGATAGTGAAGGCGGCGTTTGGTATCCTTTCCTTTATTGGTCAGAGTATTGATACAGGAGTTGGGAGGTCATGTTGTGGCTGTACAGGACATTGGTTAGGCCACTGTTGGAATATTGCGTGCAATTCTGGTCTCCTTCCTATCAGAAAGATGTTGTGAAACATGAAAGGGTTCAGAAAAGATTTACAAGGATGTTGCCAGGATCAAGGGTTGGAGGATCTGAGCTACAGGGAGAGGCTACACAGACTGGGGCTGTTTTCCCTGGAGTGTGGGAGGCTGAGGGGTGACCTTATAGAGGTTTACAAAATTATGAGGGGCATGGATAGGATAAATAGGCAAAGTCTTTTCCCTGGGGTCTGGGAGTCCAGAACTAGACGGCATTGGTTTAGGGTGAGAGGGGAAAGATATAAAAGAGACCTAAGGGGCAACTTTTTCACGCAGAGGGTGTACGCGTATGGAATGAGCTGCCAGAGGATGTGGTGGAGGCTGGTACAATAGCAACATTTAAGAGGCATTTGGATGGGTATATGAATAGGAAAGGTTTGGAGGGATATGGGCCGGGTGCTGACAGGTGGGACTAGATTGGGTTGGGATATCTGGTCGGCATGGATGGGTTGGACTGAAGGGACTGTTTCCATGCTGCACATCTCTGTGACTCTAAAAGATTCTTTGGAGATTTGACAGTATAGATGTAGAGTTGTCTTGCTTTGTGGGAAAGTAATATAATCTGTGATGAAGGGATCATATATTTAATACAGAAATGTTTGAAGAATTTCTTCTCAGAGGGTAGTGAATCTATGAAATTCTTTACTGCAGAGGGCAGGTCATTAAATATGAATATTTGTCTCTCATAGTCTTTGCAATTACTAAGGGATTGGGAAAGGCAAGAAAGTGGAGTTTGAGGATAATCAGACCAGCCATTTAATGACACAGCAGACTTGATACGCTGAAAAACGTACTTCTGCTCATGCTTTATGTTCTTAACCACGTAGTTGATTCTTAACTGAACTCTGACATGGCCACATTAAACCACGTAGAAAAGACAAAACGAGCATCAGGCAAGGCACCAGAAACAGAGAGTTTTAGGTTGTTTGAGCTGTGTCAACTCAACTCCAGGACATGGCAGCAGCAGTTCCTCAAGGGAGTATCTGAGTTTGAAATATCTTCAGGTGCTTCAATGACATGGTGTCCATCATAAGGTCATGTGTGGGGATGATGATTTGGTGCTGCTGGGGTGTACAAAGGCAAAAAAAAATCACAACACTAGGTGAGAATCCATCAGGTTTATTTGGAAGCACAAGCCTTTGGAGTGCTGCTCCTTCACCAGGTAGTTGCGGCGTATAAGATTGTAAGACACAAAACACTTCAACAGTCCAGGACATTCGACCTCGGACCTTCAGGTAGCTGTCCTCCAAGGTGGATTTTGGGACAGGCAACACGCAACGTGGCCAAGCAGAGGCCGATAGCCAAATTCGGTACCCGTGCAGGAGGCCTCAACTGGGACACAACAGGTGACCCACTGCACTACACACACACACACAATCCTACAAACCCATACACTCACGCAGACTCTCTGCCACTCAGAATTAGAATCCCTACTGCATGGGAACAAGCTTTCAACCCAATAGGTCTGCACTGACCCTCCGAAGAGTATCCCATTCCCCTACACTTACCCTTGACTCGTGCACCTAACCTATATATCCCTGAACACTATGGGCAATTTAGCACAGCCAATTCACCTCACCTGCAAATCTTTGGATTGTGGGAGGAAAGCCACACAGACACTGGGAGAATGTCCCTTAGTAATTGCAAAGACTATGAGAGACAAATATTCATATTTAATGACCTGCCCTCTGCAGTAAAGAATTTCATAGATTCACTACCCTCTGAGAAGAAATTCTTCAAACATTTCTGTATTAAATATATGATCCCTTCATCACAGTGGAGTTTGCACAGTCACCAGAGACTGGAATCGAACCAGGTCCCGCCCAAACACAAGCTCTCTCTCATACACTCAATGTACACACCCATATATGTAACCTCTCAGACTTAAACACCTGCACACTCATACATACATTCTCGCACTTATATTCCCTGCCCCCACACACACGCAAACACATTTGTGGGGTGAATTTGTACTTGCAGAATTATATTTTATTTTGATCAAAGACTGCATGAATCCATGTAAGATTCTGTAAATCCTTTTTAGATACAGAATCAGTTTGAACATTGGGCCACAGACAGCCTCACACAGGGCACCTCACACCTTCAATGCATTATCTGAGACGATATGGCACCTATTGTTAAAGCTCACTTGACAATGTAACTTTTAAAGCAAGTTCTGGGATTTGCATATAAAAGAACTGAATCCAACATGGCCATTCTAAAAGGTGAGAGACTTAACAAAAAATCCAGGTCTTTTTCAATATGTAATTTCAGTTGCACCACACTGTAAACACTTGTTACAAATTCTGTGTCTTACGCTCTTATATGCCACACCCACCTAATGAAGGAGCAGCGCTCAGAAAGCTAGCGCTTCCAAATAAACCTGTTGGACTATAACCTGGTGTTGTGTGACTTTTAAATATGTGGGAATCTTAGCCTAAAACTGTAAATCAGGGAAGAGGCAGATTTGAAAGAGTTGAGGAGGAATTACTTCTTTTAAAGGGGTTGTGACTGCATAAAGTTCATTATCTCATGGTGCAGTTGACATTGGGACACAATAAATTTGAGATTAATAAACATTTAATTTATAACCTCAGAGGGCAGGAAAGTAGGGTTAATGCCAAGATGAGATCAGCCACAATCATATCAAATAGTGGAATAAGGTCAAGGGACTCCTCGTTCTTATGACTGCACAATATTCAGCACCATTCAGTGACTCATTGGGTACTGAACGGTTCAGTGTCCATAACAGCAAGAACCTGCCAACATCTAAGTTTGAACTGCTAAGTGGCAAGTAACATTCCCATCCCAAATGTCAGGGCACTGACCATTTCCAATGAAAGGTAATCTAAATCTTCCACTGATTTTCTATGGTATTGCCATCACTGAATTCACCAGTTTCAAAATTTTGACAGTTTACCATACACTGGAAACTATTTGGATTAATACATAAATAGAATGGCTTGGAATCCTGTAAACCACCTCGACTTTCCAAAGCCTGTCCAATCTCTTTTTATTCATTTGTGGGACTTGGGCATCGCTGGCTGGCCAGCATTAATAGCCCACCCCTATTTGCCCTTGAGAAGGTGATGGTGAGCTGCCTTCTCAAATTGCTGCAGTCCACATGCTGTGGGTTGACCCACAATACTAGTAGGGAGGGAATTCCAGGATTTTGACCCAACGACTGCGAAGGAATGGCAGTATATTTCCAAGTCAGAGAACTGAGTGGCTTAGACAGGAACTTGCAGGAGGTGGTGTTCCCAACTACCTATTGCCCTTGTCCTTTGAGCTGGAAGTGGTTGTGGGTTTGGAAGATGGTGTCTAAGGACCTTTGGTGAATTTCTGCAGTGCATCTTGTAGATAATACACGCTGCTGCGACTGAGCACCAGTGGTGGAGGGATTGAATGTTTGTAGAGGTGGTGCCAATCAAGCGGGCTGTTTTGTCCTGGATGGTGTCAAGCTTCTCGAGTATTGTTGGAGCTGCCCCATCCAGGAAAATGGGGAGTATTCCATCACACTCCTGAGTTGTGCCTTAAGAAAGTTGAAAAGATTCTGGGGTGTCAGGAGGTGAGTTTCTTGCTGCAGTATTCCTTAGTGCATGACCTGCTCTCGTACCCACTGTGATTATATGGGAGTCCAGTTGTGTTTCTGATCAATGGTGACCCCAAGGATGTTGACACTGAGGGATTCAGTAATGGTAATTCTGTTGAATGCCAAGGGGTGGTGGTTAGAGTGTCTCTTATTGGTGACTGGCATTTGTGTAGCGTGACTTTTACTTGCCACTTGTTGGCCCAAGACTGGATACTATCCAGATCTTGTTACATTTGAGCACAGACTGTTTCAGTATGAGGAGTAGCGAATGGTGCTGAACACTGAACAGTCATCGGCAAACATCCCCACTTCCGACCTTATGACAGAGGGAAGGTCATTGATGAAACAGCTGAAGATTGTTGGGCCTTGGACACTACCCTGAGGGTCTCCTGCAGCTAAGGTGACTGACCCTCCACAACCATCTTCCCTTGGGCCAGGTATGACACTAACCAGCAGACTGTTTGCCCCCGATATGCACTGATTCCACTTTTGCCAGGGCTCCTTGATGATATACGCGGTCAAATACGGCCAGGATGTCAAGGGCTGTCACTCTCACCACCCCTCTGGAATTCAGCTCTTTGGTCCATGTTTGAACCAAGGCTGTTATGAGATAAGGAGCTGAATGACCATGGCAAAACCAAACTCTGCATCATTGAGCAAGTTGTTGCCGAGCGGGTGCTGCTTAACAGTGCTGTTGATGAGTCCTTCCATCACTTTACTGATGGACAGCAGACTTATTGGGTGGTAATTGGCCAGATTGGATTTGTCCTATTTTTTGTCCACAGGACATACCTGGTCAGCTTTCCACAATGTCGGGTAGATGTCAGTGTAGTAACTGTACTGGAAGAGCATGGCTAGAGGAGCGGCAAGCACTATTGCCAGAATGTTATCTAGGCCCATTGCCTTTGTAGTATCCAGTGCCTCCAGCTGTTCCTTGATATCACATGGAATGAATCGAATTGGAGACTGGTATTTGTTTTGCTGGGGGCCAAAGAGGAACCTGAGATGGATCATTCATCTGCACTTCCGACTGAAGATAGTTGCAAATGCATCAGCTTTATCTTTTGCACTGATGTGCTGGGCTCCACCATCATTGAGGATGGGGATACTTGTGAAGCCTCCTTCTCCTGCAGTGAGTAGTTTAATTGTCTACCAACATTCATGACTGTATGTGGAAGGACTGTTGAGCTGAGATCTGATCCGCTGGCATTGCTTAGCTCTGTCTACCACTCGCTGTTTATGCCATTTGGCACGCAAGTACTCCTGTTTGGTAGCTTCACCAGGTTAATACCCCATTTTTAGGTATGCCTAATGCTGCTCCTGGCATGTCCTCTCCATTGAACCAGGGTTCATCCACTGGCTTGATGGTAATGGTTAAGTGGGGGATACGCCAGGCCATGAGGATGCAGACTGTGCTGGAAACAGTTCTGTGCTGTTGATGGCCCACAGTGCCTCATGGAAGCCCAGCCTGAAGCTACTAGATCAGTTCGAACTCTGTCCCATTTAACACGGTGATAGTGCCACACAACACTGTAAAGGTTATTCTCAATGTGAAGGCGGGACTTCATCGCCACAAGGACAGTGTGATGGTCACTTTTATCCATACTGTCATGGACAGATGCTTCTGCAGCCGGCAGATTACTAAGGACGAGGTCAGGTATGTTTTTTCCTTTTGTTGGTTCCTTCACCACCTGCCGCAGACCCAGTCTAGCAGTTCTATCCTTTAGGACCCGAACACCTCGATCAGTAATGCTACTGCCGAGCCACTCTTGGTGGCAGACATTGAAAGTCACCACCTAGAGTACATACTGCGCCCTTGCCACCCTCAGTGTTTCCTCCAAGCATTGTTCAACCTGGAGGATTATTGATTCAACATCCGAAGGAGGATGGTATATGATAACCAGCAAGAAATTTCCTTGCCCATGTTTAACCTGAAGCCATGAGACTTCATGGGGTCTGGAGTCAATGTTAAGGACTCCCAGGGCAACTCCCTCCCGACCATTTACCACTGTGCCGCCACCCCTACTGGGTCTGTCCTGCCAGTGGGACAGGACATACCCAGGGATGGTAATGGTGGTGTCTGGGGTGTTATCTGTAAGGTATAATTCTATAAGAATGACCGTGTCAGGCTGTTGCTTGACTAGTCTGTGAGACAGCTCTCCCAATTTCGGCATTAGCACCCAGATGTTGGTCGACAGGGCTGAATGTATTTTTGCCATTGTCTTTTCCAGTTTCAAGGTTGATGCCAGGTGTGTTGTGACTTTCTAGCAACTGATACAACTGAGTGGCTTGCTGGGCCATTTCAGAGGGCAGTTGAGAGTCAGTCACATTGCTGTAGCTCTGGAGTCACATGTAGGCCAGACTAGGTAAGGATGGCAGATTTCCTAAGGGACATTAGTGAACCAGATGGTTTTTCTCCCCCCCAACAACTGATAATGGTTTCATGGTCATCAATCGACTCTTAATTCCAAATTTTTTTTGTTGAATTCAAATTCCACCATCTGCCACGGTGGAATTCAAACCCAGGTCCTCAGAACCTTATTCTGGGCTTCTGGATTAACAGTCGAGCAATAGTACCACTAGGCCATAGCCTCCCCACTGAACAAGTCAGGAGTGTGATGGCCTGGTAAATGCAGCTCTAACTACACTTAATACAAAATTAGTCTACTTGACTGGCATCACATGCACAAACATATACCCTTTTCACCACTTATGGACAGTGACAGCATTGTGTACCGCCTCCAAATGTGCTGCAGCAATTTGTCAGGCTCAGAGCCATAGAATCAAAGAAGTCTATATGAAAACAGGCCCTTCAGCCTAACCTGGCGAAAGTGAGGACTGCAGATGCTAGAGATCAGAGTCAAGATTAGAGTGATGATTTGGAGATGCCGGTGTTGGACTGGGGTGTACAAAGTTAAAAATCACAACACCAGGTTATAGTCCAACAGGTTTACTTGGAAGGACAGATGAATGCACCCATGCTGCTCATTTTTCACAGTTTAAAATAGTCCCATTTGCCTGCATTTGGTCCATATCTTTACATACCTATCCCATATACGTACCTATCTAAATATTTCTTAATTGTACTCGCTTTCACCACTACCTTGAAAAGCCTGCTCCAGACACTCACCATCCTGTTGAAACTTAAATGAATTTTTCAATGTATAATTTCACTTACATCACGCTGTAAATTTTTGCGATAAATTCTGTGTGTTAGGATTGAGCCCTCCACTACCACCTGATGAAGGAGCGACGCTCCGAAAGCGAGTGTGCTTCCAATTAAACCTGTTGGACTATAACCTGGTGTTGTGCGATTTTTAAGATTAGAGTGGTGCTGGAAAAGCACAGCAGGTCAGGCAGCATCCGAGGAGCAGGAAAACTGACATTTTGGGCAGAAGCCCTTCAGTAGCAAAGACTATACCAGCCTGACTCCAGCCCTAACCTGCCCATTTTTCAGAGTTTAAAATAGTCCCATTTGCCTGCATTTGGTCCATATCCTTACATACCTATCCCATATACGTACCTACCTAAATATTTCTTAATTGTACTCGCTTTCACCACTACCTCGAGAAGCCTGCTCCTGACACTCACCATCCTGTTGAAACAATTGCCCCTCTGGACTCTTGTATTTCACTTCTCTCACCTTAAACCTCTGCCCTCTTGGTTTATACTCCCCTACCATGGGGAAAAGCTGCCTGTTATCTACCCTACCTATGCCTCTCATTATCTCCTCTCTCTCTCTACAAGGTCACCACTCAGACTCCAATGTCCCAAGGAAAAATGTTCCAGCCTATCCTCCTAACAACCACCTTCCAGGCCAGGGAGCATCCCAGGAAATCTTTTCTGCATTTTTTCTAGTTTAATATTATTCTTTTGACAATAAGGCAAGCAGAACTGCACGCAGTACTTCAAATATGGCCTCATCAGTGCCTTGTATAGCTGCAACAAGATGTCCTACCTCCTGTACTCTGTACCTTTGCCTGATAAAACCAAGAATGCAGAAAGCCTTCTTTAGTGCAGGTCTACCTGCGATCCATTTTCAAGGACCTATGAACTTGTACACCAACATCTCCTTGCTCGAGAACATTCCCCAAACCCTACCATTGACTGGGTAAGTCCTACCCTGGTTTGCATGAGCAAAATGCAACACCTTGCAATACCTTGCTTTTATCTATGTTAAATTCCTCCTGCCATTCCTCACCCCACTAAGCCCAATTGATCAAGATCTCATTGCATTATCAGATAATCTTCTTCACCATCCACTATACCAACAATCTTAGTGTCATCCGCAAACTTACTAACCATACCTCTTAAATTCCCATCCAAATCATTCACATTTATGACAAATAACAGTGGACCTACCACCAGCACACCACTGGTTACTGGCCTCCAGTCTGAAAAACAAACATCTACCACCACCCGGTCTTCTATTGTCAAGCCAATATTGTAACCAATTGGCTAGCTCTCCCTGGACACAGAGATTTAACCTGACCCAACAACCCACTATGTGGCACCTTGTCAAAAGCCTTGCTAAAGTCCAAAGATGTGCAGGTCAGGTGAATTGGCCATGCTAAATTGCCTGTAGTGTTAGGTATAGGGGTAAATGTAGGGGTATGGGTGGGTTGCGCTTCGGCGGGTCGGTGTGGACTTGTTGGGCCGAAGTGCCTGTTTCCACACTGTAATGTAATCTAAAGTCCATGGAAACGACCTCTACTGCTCTGCCCTCATGTCCGTTCTTGGTCACCCCTTCAAAAAACTCAACCAAATTCGTGAGACATGATTTCCCATGCATAAAGCCACGCTGATCATCCCAAATGCCTCTCGATCCAGTCTCCCAGAATTCCCTCTCACCACAAACATTAAGCAGACCAGTTTGTAGTTTGCAGGCATTTCCCTGCAGCCTCTCTTAAATAATGGCACAATATTAACCACCCTTCAAACCTCAGGCACTTCACTAATTGCTGTCGATGATACAAATCTCTCTACTGGAGGCCTCAATTTCCTCCCAAGCCTCCTACAAAGTCCTGTGAGACACTTCAAGTCCTGGCAATTTACCTACCTTCATGTGCTTTAAGACTTCCAGTACCTCTTCTGTAATGTGGAAACTCTTCAAGATATCACTCTCTATTTCCGCAAGTTCCCTCATATCCACACCTTTCTTGATGGTAAGTACTGGCAAAAAATATTCATTTACAAACTTACCCATCTCCTGTGGCTCCGCACATAGATGATCTGCTGGATCTTTAATAGGCCCGATTATCTCTGTCTTTTGCCCTCACATACTTGTAAAATCTTTGGATTCTCTTTACCTTATGTCATCTCTGGATCCCTTTTAGGCCTCTTGAGTTTTCTCTTGTGTTATCTGATACCCTCTATATTCAAGGAACTTACTTGATCTCAGCTGCCTACAAGTTACATGCTTCCTTCAAGAACAGGGCCTCAATTACACTTTAGATTCGCTACAGTGTGGAAACAGACCCTTCGGCCTAACATAGCCAGACCTAACCTCCGAAGAGTAACCCACCCAGACACATTTCCCTCTGACTATTGCACCTAACACTATGGGCAATTTAGCATGGCCTGCACATCTTTGGACTGAGAGAGGAAACTGGAGCACCCGGAAGAAACCCACGCAGACACGGGAAGAATGTGCAAACTCTACATGGACAGTCGCCCAAGGCTGGAATCAAACCTGGGACCCTGGTGCTGTGAGGCAGCAGTGCTAACCACTGAGCCAGGATTCCCTACTCCTGCCAGCCTTACCCTTCATTCTAACAGGAACGTGCTGACATTGCATCCTCATTAACTCACTTTTTAAAATCTCCCACTTGCCAGATAACCCTTTGTCTGCAAACAGCCTCTCCCAGTCAATTTGTGCAAGTTCCAGTCTAAAACCATTAAAGTTGGCCTTGCCCCAATTTAGAAATTTAATTTGTGGATCAGATCTATTCTTTTCCATAGCTATTTTAAAACTAATGGAATTATAATCCCTAGTCCCAAACAGCTCTCCTTCTAATATTCCCATCATTTACCCTATCTTATTTTCCCCTTCTGTAGTATTATCATCTACATACTGCATGAGAAATTCTTCCTGAACACACTTAACCAATTTCTCTTCGTCCAAGCCCTTAACACTTCGACAATCCCAGTCAATGTTAGGAAATGTAAAATCTCCTTTGACAGCACTTTTCAAACTAGTGGCATCTGCCAAGTAGGAGGACAGGCACAGCACATACATGGAAATACCCCCATCTGCAAGTTCCCCTCCAAGCGATTCACCATCCTGGCATGAAACAATACCACGATTCCTTCACTGTCAATGGAACTTCCTTCCTGACAGCACAATCAATCAGTCTACCTACACAACACAGCAATCAAGGCAATGCTTACCATCACCTTCTCCCAAAGCAATTAATGATAGGTAGGACATCTTTCTGAGGAAACATTGAGGAGACAGAACCTGTGTTCCCCAGAAATTAGAAGAATGAAAGGTGATCTCAGAGAAATCTACATAATTCTTGAAGTCTCGACAGGGTGCATGCTGGCTGTGGGTGTGGGTGTAGAACCAGGGAGCACAGTCCCAGACTAAGAGGCATATCATTTAGGACCAAGATAAGCGTTTCTTCACTCAGAGGGTGAGTGAATCTTTGAACTTTTCTACTTGAGGGCTCAAACATTGATTAAATCCAAGGCGGCAACAGATAAGATTTTTCGATAACGATATATGGGATAGATAACGGAATAATTTGGGAATATGGTATTGAGGTAGATGATCAGGTATTATTTAGAATGGTTAGCATATTTTAAATACTGAATGACCTCCTCCTCCTACTCTAATGTTCCCAGTGCAACTCTTGTCAGGAGTGGTTGAGTATGAGATGAAATATGTGATGACCAAAAAGAAAACTTGATTTAAAGTCAATTGAGCTGAAGCAAGACAGACACCAAAGGCCAAATGACAGATGGTGATGTGTGGTGAATGTGAATGAATAACATAGCATGAGCTGAAACACTTTGCCATGTGGCAGAACTGTGTTTTACTCCACTTTTATCTGTCTGCCATGCCAGTCTCCCATCTCCTGACCATGTTATACCCAGGTGGCACCAGAGTACTCACCGCTTCCAGCTGCTGCTTCTTCTGTATTATCAGCTCCAGCATGAGGTTTACATTCGGGAGATCCAGACTATCCTGATCTGTGATCAGCACATCCTGAATTGCCTGCCATCGGTGGCCATTCTAAAACAAAGTGGTTTAAAAATCACTATCAAGCCTGTATATGTCACCCTTCTACTGCAACAAATAGGAGGATCTTCCATACCATCAGGTATTAATCATAAGAACACCAAGAACAGCAGTACCATTCAGCTCTTCAAGCCTGCTTGGCCTCCACATTCCATTCCTACCACAACTCTTGCTGATCAAAAATCTCTCTCAGTCTTGAATAACTTCAATAACTTCACTGCTCTTTGGTCTATGGAACACTCACCAATCACAGACCAGTCTGACAAAAAAAACTTCTCCATATTGAACGAAAGTACACTTGCTTTTATTCTGAGTGATCTGACCACTTTTATTCTGCCCGAGATCTAGTTGCTATCACAAGTAGAAACAACCACCTGTCAAATCCCCTCAGGATCATCTCTGTTTCAATAGGATGACATGCTGGTCGTGTCATTGGACTAGTAATCCGGAATCAGAGGCTCACATGCTGGGACATGGATTGAAGTCTCACCGTGGCAGAAAGTGAAATTTGAATTTAACAAGAATCTAGAATAAAACAATGGCCTAATGTAACCACTGCCCCAGTTTTCTTAAAAATCCAACTGATTCGATCATGGTTTAGTGAAGGAAACTCAGCTATCCTCACCTGATCACAGGTGACTGTCGATCCACAGCAATGTGGCAAACACCTAACTCGCTCCTTTGGGCAATTAGGGATGGATAACAAATGTTGACCAAACCAACAGGACCACATCCCATGAACAAATAAAAACCAAATTCTTCTGAACTCCAATGAGTTGAGCCCAGCCTGTTCAACTTTTCCTCTTAAGTCAAAACACCCTGACCCACTGCAGGAAACAGATGAGTGAATCGTCTTCGAATTATTTTGATGAAATTATATATTTTTTTAAAAAATCAAACAGGTCTGTCGAGAGTACTCCTGATGTGGACTCACAAAGGCCATCTATAGTTACAGAAGTTCCCTATTTTATATTTCCCTTTGCAATAAACCCTAACATGCCATACACCTTCCTAAACACTTGTTGTAAGCGTGTACAATAAAGAACACATTTTTCTGTTCCTTTTCAGGCAGATCAAAAGACGATAGTTTTAAAACCAAGGATCAGGGAAGGAATTGCTGAACCTTTAAAAACAAGTTACTGCAGCTCATTTGGAGCTGTGTTTACGCAGTTGCTTTGTTCAAGCAGTGTGGGAGGAGAGACAAGACACCATAATATTGGGTGGGTGCACAAAGTGAGGTTTAGCCAGCAACAGATTGCTGACTCACTTGTACATTTGGGACCAGTTCTGAATTCCAGAGGTCATTAGCCTGACTTAACCTTGATGATTGGATCCTGGGCAGTTAGTGCGTATGAATAACGAATGGGCAGAAGGTCTCCAGACTGGGATGCACAGTCTGTTTGTACATCTCTGAAAAGTAACATAAGCCTGGAAAGTTGACAATTATTCTTTCCTGCTATTTTATATCAGCTGCTGCCTCTAACCAGTGACTGAACAATCAATCTGTAAATTCCTGTTCCTCAGCAAAGATCTGAGAATTTGGAGACAAGCAGCACTAGCGAAGGTGCATAGAAGATTTACAAGGATCATCCATCCTGAGAAAATGTTCAGAAAACAAAGACAAGGAGTTTACAGTATTAAGCAAGAAATAACTACAACTTCTAATAAAGATAATCCAATGGTCACAAGGACTTTGACCGCACACCAGCAACACTACCACCTTACCCAAAGACAAAAGCAGCAAAGTCAGAGGAACACCATAACCTGCATCACAATCTTGTTTACATCTTCCTGTGTTTTGGTGCAGCCGTCCCCATTAACAATACACCTCACACTGAGTGCAAATAATTTCTGCAACTGGTGACCAATGGTACGACCTTCCTAATTCCAAATAATTGTCAGCAGCTTCTAGTAACCTCTACCCACTGGCCTGGGGTCAGTCTTTCAATCCATTCTGCTAACATAACTCCACATGTTCAGAGCTTCCCCTGTGGCACTTGGCATGATAATGGCAATTTGTACTTACTGGATGTTCAAGTTTTAGTCGTTTTTCTTCAGATCTCTGCTTCTGTTTTAGGATTAGTTCGTTCACTATAAAAAGGAACAGGGAATAATTACCGAAGTTGCAACCAAGAACCGAAACAAACAAACCTGCTTGAAGTTCAATTGAAATTGGTGAAAATGTGTCGCACTCCTGGCTTGGAATAAAAAACATGCACAAAACTCCTTTTCCCACACTGTTCTGGGACAGAATGGGGGCTACAGATGGTAGCTCCCTCTATTCTGTCCCCATCGAACACTCCCAGGACAAGTCCAGCATAAGGTTAGATACAATAAAGCCCTAATCACACTAAAACTGCCCCATTAAATTTCCTTGTGTAGATATGGTACAGGATTAGATAGCATAAGTCTTCCTCGCCGTTTTGTAGAAAAGCTCCAACAGGCACAGTATGTACTACATACCAAGCTAAGGGACAGTAGGGTAACCACAGCTTCCAAATTTTAACCAAAGTCTTGGTTATTTATTCTATAACCAAATGCAATGTTAGAAGTGCAGGAAGTTGAGAAATTGGTGAGGTTGGTGCAGACAGCAAGACTTCCCTGAACTTTAAATCCAAGCAATCTAAATTACTAAATATTAAAATGCACTTGATTTCTTATAGGAGCAGTACTTTTCAAAATCCTTTGGCAGACACCAACCTTTGAACTGCGTGGGAACAGATCAGATTTATTGTACTTATCGTTTTCTCTTTTAAAAAACCTTGAGAGATAAGATATACATGCATTTGGAAAGAATCGTCAGCATGGCTTTGTTAGAAGATCATGCCTCACAAATTTATTAGTGATTCTTTGATGAAGTGACGAAGGTTGACGAGGGCAGGGCGGTAGACATGGTTTATATGGATTTAAGTAGGGCCTTAAGGAGTGTAGTGGAATACAGGGACCTTTGGAGTTCAGGTGCACGGTTTTCTGAAAGTGGAGTCACACGTAGACAGGGAAAGGCTTTTGGCATACTGGCCTTTATCAGTCAGGACACTGAATACAGAAGTTGGGAAGTTATGATGCAGTTATACAGGACATTGGTGAGGCCGCACTTGCATAATTGTGTTCAGTTTTGGTCACCTTGTTATAGAAAGGATGTTAGTAAGCTGGAAAGAATGCAGAAGACATTTACGAGCATGTTGCCAGGACTCAATGGTCTGAGTTATAGGAAGATGATTGGACAGGCTGGGAATTATCTTCTTTAGAGTGTAGGAGACTGAGGGGGTATCTTATAGAGGTCTATAAAATCATTAGAGGCATGGATAAGGGTGAATGCACTCAGTCTTTTATCCCAGGGTTAGGGAATTGAGGATTTAAAAGGCATCAGAGAGAGGAGAAAGAATAAAAGGGAACCTGAGGGACAGCTTTTTTTTTAAAACACAGAGTGGTACACATATGGAATGAGCTGCCAGTGGAAATGGTTGAGGCGGGTACATTAACAACATTTAAAAAGCATTCGGACAAGTACATAGATAGGAAAGGATTAAAAGGATATGGACCAAGTGCAGGGAAATGGGGTTCACGTGAACAGACATTTTTGGTCAGCATGGATCAGTTTGGGCTAAAGGACCTGTCTCCGTGCTGTAGGAATCTATGACTCAATTACCTGTTTGGGCATGAACCCAGAGCTAACTAACTGTTTCTTAGTGGCTAATGTATGGTGCTACCTAAAAGAAAATAAAAAATAAATTTTATCTAATAATGATCAAGACAATCACAGCATAATTGCAATATAGAGGCAGCCATTTATGTCTGTGCTAGGTCTCTAGCACAGCAATACTCCTCTGTTGTTGTGGTTCTGTTCGCCAAGCTGGAAGTTTTTGTTGCAAACGTTTCGTCCCCTGGCTAGGCAACATCAGTGCTTGGGAGCCTCCTGCGAAGCGCTTCTTTGATGTTTCCTCCGGTGTTTATAGTGGTGTGTCCCTGCCGCTTCCGGTTGTCAGTTTCAGCTGTCTGCTGTAGTGGTTGGTATATTGGGTCCAGGTCTATGTGTTTGTTGATGGAGTTTGTGGATGAATGCCACAGCTCACAGACATGGAAAGAACAATACTGGCCAAGGGACTCAACTACAACCACAGGGACGCCAAGACAGCAGACTTCCTAGCAGCACTAGAATGCACACTCAGGAACAATGGACTGACAGAAGAGACACAACAAACAGTGAGACAAACTGTCGCACCTATGATAATAAGGAAAAGACAAACACATAACCTCAACACCAAGGAGAGGGAAGCACTGAAATCACTAAGAAACGATAAGAACATAATCATACTACCAGCAGATAAAGGTAGAATGACGGTCATCCTAGATAAATCTGATTACATCCAAAAAGCACAACAACTACTTGAAGATACCAACAGCTACCAAATGAAGGAATTTGACCCCACACCACAACTCACCAATAGGATAAATAACACACTAAGGAATCTACAAAAAAACGGACAGATAACCAGAGCTGACCTACAAAGAATGAAACCAGAAAGCAACAACACCCCCAGATTCTATGGATTACCTAAAGTACACAAACCAGACATCCCACTCAGACCCATAGTATCACTACCAGGGACACCATCATACAAACTGGTCAAAGAACTACAACAGAAACTGAAACACCTGATCAGCAGATCCAAACACTCTATACAATCAACACAGGAATTCTTGGACATCATCAGAAATATACACATAGACAAAGAAGAAACCATGATATCATTCGACGTGACGGCACTGTTCACTTCGATTGACAAAACCCTAGCCAGAGAAACAATAGCCAACCTACTGGACATACAGAACAGAAAACAGGACGCTGAACCTATCAACAAAGACGGCATACTAAAACTACTGGACTTGTGCCTCACAACACACTTCACGTTCAACAACCAGATATACGAACAAATCAACGGAACACCCATGGGATCACCAATCTCGGGACTCATAGCAGAGGCAGTTATGCAAAGATTAGAACAAACAGTCCTACCACAAATTCAACCCAAACTCTGGGTCAGATATGTCGATGACACGTTTGTAATCATTAAAAACACGGAAATAGAAAAACACACCGGATCATCAACGCCACACTCACAGGAATCCGATTCACTAGAGAAGAAGAAAAGGATAGCCAACTCCCATTCCTAGACATGATGGTACAGAGAACACCGAACGGAGAATTCACTACAAGGGTATACAGGAAAGCCACACACACAGACCAAGTCCTAAACTATGAAAGTAACCACCCCAACACACAAAAACGAAGCTGCATCAGGACACTATTCAAAAGGGCCACAACACACTGCAGTACACCAGAACTGCAAAAAGAAGAAGAGGAACATCTATACAAGGTATTCGCCAAAAACGGATACCCGCGCAACTTCATCAACAGATGCCTAAGAGAAAGACCACGGAACGAGGACATACCACAACCAAAAGGACTAGTCACACTACCATACATCAGGAGCATCTCGGAACTGACAGCCAGACTACTGCGACCCCTAGGACTCATAACGGCACACAAACCAACAGCCACGCTCAGACAACAACTCACCAGAACGAAGGACCCGATACCCAACATGAGCAAAACTAATGTAGTGTACAAAATACCATGCAAGGGCTGCACAAAACACTATATAGGACAAACAGGAAGACAGCTAACAATCCGCATACATGAACACCAACTAGCCACGAAACGACACGACCTGCTATCCTTAGTAGCCACACACGCAGACAACAAGCAACATGAATTCGACTGGGACAACACTACCATCATAGGGCAAGCCAGACAGAGAACAGCCAGGGAATTCCTAGAGGCATGGCATTCATCCACAAACTCCATCAACAAACACATAGACCTGGACCCAATATACCAACCACTACAGCGGACAGCTGAAACTGACAACCGGAAGCGGCAGGGACACACCACTATAAACACCGGAGGAAACATCAAAGAAGCGCTTCGTAGGAGGCTCCCAAGCACTGATGATGTCGCCTAGCCAGGGTACGAAACGTTTGCAACAAAAACTTCCAGCTCGGCGAACAGAACCACAACAACGAGCACCCGAGCTACAAATCTTCGCACAAACTTTGAATACTCCTCTTCCTAATTAACTGCAAAACAGTTGCAATAAATTCTAAACAGGTCCAAGCTAAGAAGTGAAGTTTCACCTAAACTCTGAAAAGGGTCCTTGTAGCACAGTGCTAGTGTCCCCACCGCAGAGTCAGAACCCTGGGTTCAAGTTTAACCTGCTCCATAATGTCGTCTGTTATGACATCTTTGAGAAGGCTGATTAGAAAAGACTCTAATTCCTGCAATATTTTCTAATTTCAGATAATATCCAATTTCCTTACCAAAGCCACAATTACACCACACACATACACACTGGCAAGGCATTACAAGTCCAAACCACTCACTGTGTGGATAAGCTTTCCTTCAGCTTTTTTGGTTCCTTTAGGTAATCATCTTAAATTGATATCTTCTTGTTCAGGACCCAGACCCTTCCACCAGATGAAATCACTCTCCATCAACTCTGCTCCGACCTCTTGAGATTTTGAACACCTCTGTTAAAATCTTCTCAGTCTTCTTGCTTCCAATAACCACCCCAGCTTCATCAATTCAACCACGATTGAAACCTCTCAAATTCAGAATCCCTCCTATGAATCTTGTCTGCAAACTCTAATACTTCCTCATGTTTTCAAGTATTTTATTAGCTGTTTGCTTTTTTTAAAACACTGTTTGTATAGCTATTTATAAAGCCCAGGATCCCGCCTGCCTTATTAACCATTTTCTCATCCTTTCCCACAGCCCCTTTAGAATTATAACTAATATTTATAATGTTCAAGTCCTTCTACCAAAATATATTACTGACAACGTATTGTGTAATATTTCATTGAATGTCTTCTGAAACTCTATCACAACCACCTTACTGTCTTCAGCCTCAAAAAAAATGCAGAATCTTACAGCATGGCCCAAATCATGTTGGCCAAATTTCTTAAACTGAACTAGCCCTTTTTGTCTGTATTTGGACCATTCTCATCGAAACCTTTCCAATCCATGTACCTGCCCAAATGTCTTTTAATGTTCTTCTGGTAGCTCATCCATTTATGCACCACAGTGTGCATGGAAAAGTACCTCTCAGGTGCATTTTAAATCTTTCCCCTCTCACCTTAAACCAATGCCCGCTAGTTTCTCCCCTACCTTGGAGAAAAGACCTACTCATCTTATCTATGTCCCAAATAATTTTATAAAGCTCGATAAGGTCATCCCTCAGTTTCCTGTGCTCAAGGGGAAGTCGTCCCAGCTCATCCAGACTCTCCTTGCAACTAAACCCTCTAGTCTCTGCAACATCCTTGTAATTATTTTTTGCACCCTTTCCAGTTTAACGTTCTATAAGCACAGCAGCCAGAATTATATTGGCAGTACTCCAATTTTGGCCTTACCGACATCTTGTACATTGGTACAAGACATCACTTCCCAACTCCTGTACTCAAGTGTGCCAAATGACTTCACCACCCTATCTACCTGTCACTTTGGAAAAAAACTGTGTACCTGAACCCCTACATCTCGATTTGACAACACTCTCCAGGATCCTACCATTTCATGTGTAGATTCTGCCCTAGTTTGTCTTACCAGTATGCACACCTCTCATTTGTCTAAATTAAAGTCAACCTGCCATTCCTCAGCCCACGGACTCAGTTGATCAAGATCTCATTTCAGCTGACCTTCTTCACTGTCCACTATGCCATCAATTTTGGTCATGATTTGGAGATGCCGGTGTTGGACTGGGATGTACAAAGTTAAAAATCACACAACACCAGGTTATAGTCCAACAGGTTTAATTGGAAGCACACTAGCTTTCGGAGTGAAATACAAACAGTGTTTTTAAAAAAATCACCTGATGAAGGAGCGTCGCTCCGAAAGCTAGTGTGCTTCCAATTAAACCTGTTGGACTATAACCTGGTGTTGAGATTTTTCTTAATTTTGGTGTCATCCACAAACTTTCTAACCATACCTCCTACATACTCATCCAAATTGGTTATAAACAATGACAATCAACAGTGGACCCAGCACCAAGCCTTCCAGTGCACCGCTGATCGCAGGCTTCCAGTCTGAACAATAACCCTCTACCACCACCGTTTGTCGTCTATTGTCAAGCCAATTTTATATTCAACTGGTTGACTTTCCCTGGATCTCTTGTGATCTAATCTTACTAACCAGCCTACCTTGCAGAACCTTGCTGGAGGCCTTGCTAAAGTCTGTATAGATAACATTTACTGCTTGCCTTTATCTGTCTTCTTGGTCACCTCTTCAAAAAAGGAGAAAGTGAGGACTGCAGATGCTGGAGGACCAGAGTTGAAAATGCGGTGCTAGAAAAACACAGCAGGCCAGGCAGCATCCGAGGAGCAGGAGAATCGACGTTTCGGGCATAAGCCCTTCTTCAGGAATCACCTCTTCAAAAAAACCAATCGCGATTGAGAGACATGATTTCCCATGCACAAAGCCATGCTGACTATTCCTAATCATTCCTTGCCTTTCCAAATGCATGTAGATCCTGTCGCTCACAATCCCTTCCAACAACTTAGTCATCATTGACCTTAGGTTCGCTGATGTGTAGGTCCCTGGCTTTTCCTTCCAGCATTTCCTAAATAACGGTACAACATCAGACACCCTCCAGAGAGTATTAATGATACAAATGCCTCAGCTTGGGGCCCCACAATTTCTTCTCTAGTTTTCCACAATTTCCTGATTGATCAGGAATCGATCAGGTTTACCTATCTATCTCTAGGTGCTGCGAAGAACTCCAGCACTTCCTCTTCTGTAATATGGATGCCAGTCAAGACATTATTTATTGCCCTAAGTTCTCTAGCTGATATATGCTTCCCATCTCTTGACCAAAGCCTCAATACCTCGAGTTATCCAGTGTTCCCGACTCCTCCCAGCCTTGCCCTTCACGCTAACAGGAACATGCTGCCCCTTAACTCTCATTATCTCGCTTTGGAAAGCCTCCCACTTTCCACGCATCCCTTTGAGAGTAGGCATCACCCCACTTCCAACAGCTTTTGAAGGTTTTCCTGTCTAATAACATCAAAATTGGTCATCCTCCAATTTAGAACTTTAACTTGTGGACCAAACCTATCTTTTTCCATAGCTATTTTAAAACTAACAATTATGATCACTAGTCCCCCAAATTGCCTCCCTAAGTGCACCTTAGTCACTTGCCCTGCATTATTTACCCTCAGGAGGTCAAGTTTTGACTCTTTTCTTGGAGGGCCACTGGCATATTGAGAAAGTTTTCTTGAATATGATTAAATTCCTCCCCATCCAAGCCCTTAACACTACTGCAGTCCCAGTCTATGTTTGGAAGTTTAACACTCCCCCACTATTACAACCCTAATATTAGCTATAGAGTCATACAGCACAGAAAGACCATTCAGTGCAACAAGTCCATGCCGAACATAATCCCAAACTAAATTAGTCCCACCTGCCTGTATTGGGCCTATATCCCTCAACATTTCCTATTCATGTATTATCTAAATGTCTTTTAAACGTTGTAACAGTACCCACATCCACCACTTCCTCTGGAGGTTCATTCCACACACAAACCACACTGTGCAAAACAAAATTGTTCCTCATGTCTTCTTTAAAATCCTTCTCCAGTCTTCCCCATCCTAGGAAAAAGACTCCTGCCATTCACCTTATCTATATCCTTCATTATTTTATAAACCTCAACTTCCTACACTCCAGTCAAAAGAGTCTCAATCTATCCAGCCTCTCCTCATAACTCAAACCCTCCATTCCCAACAACATCCTAGTATATCTCTTCTGAACCCCCTCCAGCTTAATAATATCCATATACTTATAAATAGCTGTGATCACCCGACATATTTGCTCCTCAATTTCCCATTGACTATTGGGGAGGGTGTCTTTAGCACAGTCAGATCAAAGTGATCACACCTTATTTATCAGTTCCACCCAGGAATATCCACGCTCAGTAATTCTATGGTGTTTTCCCTCAAAAAAATAAACCACTCCCCTCCTCTCTTGCCTGCCCTTCTATCCATCCTACAGCAACTCTACCCTAGCACTAAATTGCCTGTCCTGTCTTGTCACTCCTTCAGCTGTGTTTCTGGAACAGCTGCAGTATCCCAGTCCCATGTTCCCATCCATGCTAGGTTCACCTGCTTACCTGTCAGGTCTCTTGCATTGAAATAAAATCAGTTTAATTCATCAGCCTTCCCTTGCTCTTTGCTGTGCTATTGACTGCCTTATCTATTTAACTTGCTCCCTTCAATTCCCATAACACCCTCAACCTTCTCTTGTCTCATTCTGCTTCGGATCCCTCCCCACTGACAGACTAGTTTAAACTCTCTATACTAGCTCTAGTAAATCTTCCCAAAATTAATGTTAGCCATTCTCAAATCCATACCAATTCTCAATTCATCCCCAATTTGTTCAATGATTCTTAAATTTGTCTGATCATCATCTTCAAAGTCTTTCCCACTGCCGACAGGCCAGTGGTTGTTGGGCTTCATTGCAAATGGTGATTTCTTTTTTTTGAAAAGGATTTGAAGGTTATGGCTAGTGAGCATGTTATTTCCACTTTTTCTTACACTAGGACGCCTGGATGCATCTGATCTGATTGTAATGGTTTACTATCTTTAAGTTGAGTCAGCCTAAGACTTGGTATAGGAAATTGAGAGTTTGGTCTGCAAATCCTTGTAGTTTATGGACAGAGGCTGCCCTGTGTGAATACACAGTCAATATCGCCAACCTGACGCCCTCTAATTCAGGGGTCAGTGGACCAGAGTACATGTTGGACAAACAAGCTGCAAGATCAGGACAATTTGTTCCAGTTCAGCTTAGAGAAGGTCAACTTCAGAATAGGATTTGTATGACTGTTAGTGTACAGGGTAAGGGAACCCTGCAGAGAAAGAAAAAAAAGAATGTTCAGAAGCTGTCCTTAAGAACGATGTATTTCTTATGTGCAAGGACAGAAACACAGACTGTCAGATGATAGGTGGGGGTGGAGTTGTGCACTATATAATGCAGGGGTAGTTAAATGGACTTGAATAAGTTAGGAATTGATCATATCCTTTGCAAGCAGGATGGAGATTCCCATATGGTCTGCTGCCTACCTGGTGCCAAACTCAGGTACATCTCCCACTCATTTGAAAGGAAATTGGGAGGGGGGAGGATCAGAATCCAGTTACTCTGATCTGTTTTGGGACAAAAGAAAATGGAGGAAAAAGTAAGTAAGAGATGTTGTTCAGAAAACGTTAGGAATCAAGAGCTAAATTAGATCACTGGGCCTGGACTATAAATCACTCACCATCCTGATTTGGAACAAATCGCCATTCCTTCAATATCATTGGGTTGAAATCCTGAAAATCCTTTCCTAACAGCATTGTGGATGTCCCTACACCACACAAACTGCAGCAATTCAAGGCAGCACCTCACCACCATCTTCTCCAAGGCTATTATGTAGGAATGCACCAATCTGTCCTCTGCACTTGTTCCAACATCCGATAAGTCCACAAACCAATAGCTTACAGCACACAAAGAAGTCACTTGCTCATCACATCATGCTTGTCAAAGATCTAACTACACCAATCCCATTTTCGAACTCTTGGTCCATAATCCTGAAAGCTAAATCAAACACCGTTCAAATGTTGAGAGTTTCTGAATAAACCATCCTTTCAGGCACCGAGTTCCAGATTCTCACTGCACTATGGGTGAAGCAATTTCTCGATTCTCCTCCTAGCTTTCTGCCTTTTACCTTAAAATCTGAAGCCCATGGTCATCAGGTGCCCTTTCAAACTTTTCAACTCCAAGGAAAACAGCCCTGGCCTATCCAGGTTTCCTCAGCAGACTCTCCACCCAAGGACTTGGCCGACATTTTGCCTACTCTCATGATTTGACTCTTGAATGCACAGTCTATCAAACTTTGTCCAGCTTTGCTCTCAATCAATTCAATGACCTATCTTTACGTTGCTTCTGGGGAAGAAAATTCCTGACTAAACAATATTAAAAACAAATTTTACAAGGGAAAATTCTTACTCCTAAGCAATGCCCCCAGTTGTAGTCTTCCCATAAGAGAAAGTATCCTCTAGGCGTTTACTCCATCCAGTCCACCCAGGATGCAACAATGCTTAAATAAAATCACCTCTCATTGTGATGGGCAATGAAAGCTGGATTTGCTAATTGATGCTCATATGTTAAGAGGAAATGAAAAATTCTGCAAACAAATGTCAGAGAGTTAGGGTAATTATAGGTGAGCACCTGGTTGAAACGGAGGTGTGGGGAAGAGACATTTTAATAGCCTGAATACTGACAGCACCTACTGCTCCTAATTGAATGGGCTTCATCTAAACTGGGCTGAGACCAAGATTGTGGTAAAAGAGGATGGAGAGAGTGGCTGGAGGAGTTTAATGGGCTGGTGAAGGAGTTAAGAGAAGATGTGGAAGTGTTAATACTAAATAGGAATGTAAATAAAATATTTCAAAAACAAAAATGCTTTTGCACAGAACTATAGATTCAAGGGTAAACATGGAAAATGGGTGAAATAAGAAATGACAGTTGTTACTACAAGCTATCGAGTATCGCCAAAATAAGTGCTCATTATACAAACTAGGGTAAAAGGAATTGAAGGACAAATTCATCTTGGTGACTCTGACATGATAACTATAACTCAGAAATGGCTGCAAAACACTCAAAAAGAGGAAATGAGTAAATTAGGTTTAAATTCCTACAGGAAGTCTTGGGAAATTAAGTAGAATAGATCGTATAAACTTAGATATCAAGGAAATGAAAAGAGTTAGCAGATGCATAGCTCTAAAACTAGTTAAGTGACGAGGTACAGCCAACAGTGCTTAACTGGTGTCGTTTGGATGGGGAGGCGTGCAGTGGAAATGCCCAGGAATCAGTGCTGGAACTCTTGCTTTCCCTTCATAAGGACCTAGACCTTTAGAAGACTGCACACAATTCTGATCATCCTTCCATAAGGAGGATACTGTTAGGCGTGAGTGGGTACAGGAAAGGTTTATATGGATGTTGCCAGGACTGGAGGGTTTGAGTTTTTGGGAGATGCTGAATAGACTGGGGCTTCTTTTCCTGGAGTGTCAAAAGTTGAAGGGTGACCTTAGAGAGGCTTCTAAAATCATAGGGGTACTTAGGGTGAATAGCCAAGGTCTTTTTCCCAGGATAAGGGAGTCCAAAACTAGAGGGCAGAGGTTTAACAGGAGTGGGGTAAGATTTATAAAGGAACTAACACTTTCACAGAGAGGATAGTGTGTGCATGAAAAAAAGATGCCAGAGGAAGTGGTGGAGGCTGGTACAATTACAATATTTAAAAGGCATCTGGATAGATCTATGAATATCAAGGATTAAGAGGGATATGGGCCATATGCTGGCAAATGGGACTAGATCAAATTAGGATGTCTGGTCAGTGCAGACAAGTTGGACTAAAATGTCTGTTTCCATGCTGTATAACTATAACGCTACAGTGAGCAGAGTACAAGTTCAAAATATGAAACTCTGAAACACTGTGAATTTAGCAGAGTGTGCAGAATTTCAAAAAGTCATTTACAAATTGGTAGAACGGGTGAAACGATGGTGGACAGATTTCAAAGTGAAAGGATGAAGTGATTCAGTTTAGTAGGAAGTACACAGACAGTACAAAATAAAGAATACAATTTTAAATGGGGTATAGGAACAGACGAACTCGAGTACATAAGTTATTGAAAGGGGCAAGACAGGTTGAAAGATCATGAAGCATGTCGTAACCTAATTTATTAATAAAGTTCCAAAGTACAAAAGCAAGGTTACATTGAACATGCCTCTTCCACTTCAATCCCTCTTCAATTAAAAGGATCCACCCAGAGGTAAGGAAAACTAACATGAGAATTTAAGACAGAGTTAAAAAATAGAAAAGGATTTAATATTGTGGTGGAAGCTGCATTTGTGAAATTGGAGATTGTAGGGGTTAAAAAAAGCCTATCAAAAAGACAGTGATCATCATGAGAAATCTGAAGACAAAAGCAGGCAGGTTATGCTTTAGTTATACAGGGCACTGGTGAGACTTCATCTTGAGAATGGTATTTGTCTCCCCCTTGAAGCAAGCATTGGAGACAGGTCAGAGAAAATTTATCAAACTAATGCCTGAAATGAGCAAGTCGCCTTACAATTCTTACTTGTCTTACAGCTAGACTAGTTATCTGGAGTTCAGAAGAACAAGGAGTGACTTAATCGAAACATCCTCAGATCTTGCCAGGGAGATTGGAGAGAACATTTGCCCTCATTGAGGAATTAAGAACTACGGGTTATTATTTAAGGTGGAAATAGATAAATTGTCAAGCAAGAGAATGCAAGGTGACCAGGGTATGCGGATTTGAAGTTGCAATCAGATCAGCCATGCTTGTATTTTGTAGAATTGGAGCTAACTGATCAAAACATTTGTGAATTTCGCATGCATTCAGAAGAGTTTTCTAGAAAACTACAGAGCAAGTCATACTGTGCAAAAGAAGTACTTTGACCAATCGTCTTTACTGATAAAAATGCCTCATAATCTATGTATACGAATCCCATTTTTGATCCACGGACTTAAATGTTATGAAATTTCAAAGTGCTCATCCACACTGCCTTCCCACAAGATTCCTAACAACCTCTGGGTGAAAAGGATTCACCACCCATTACAGTCTTCACTCAGCTTGCCCTTCAGTTTTCTTCATAGTTAAAATGTTCTATCCCAGGCAACATGCTGGTAAGCATATCACATGGAGAAGGGCAGTGGGAAACCAGAGGATTGGGAAGCATAAAAAGACCAGAGGGCCAAAAAAGAAAGGAGGGAGAAGATTAAATGAGAGTAAGCTAGCCAGTAATACAAAGGAAGACTGTAAAAGTTTCTTTAGATGTATTAAGGGCAAAAGAGAGGCAAAAGTTGACATTGGACCACTGGAAAATGACATTGAAGAGATAGTACTGGGGAACAAGGAAATGGCAGAGGAACAGAATAATTACTTCTCATCAGTCTTCACGGTGCAAGATATGAATAATATCCCAAATATTCAAAGTTAACAATCACACAACACCAGGTTATAGTCCAACAGGTTTAATTGGAAGCACACTAGCTTTTGGAGTGACGCTCCTTCATCAGGTGATTGTGGAGGGCTCGATCCTCCACAATCACCTGATGAAGGAGCGTCGCTCCGAAAGCTAGTGTGCTTCCAATTAAACCTGTTGGACTATAAGCTGGTGTTGTGTGATTTTTAACTTTGTGCACCCCAGTTCAACACCGGCATCTCCGAATCATGTCAAATATTCAAGATAGTGAGGGGGCAGAGCTGAGTATGGTGGCCATTCCCAAGGAGAAGATGTTACAAAATCTGAATGGTCTCAAGGTAAATAAAGCACCTGGACCAGATGGACTACACCCCAAACTTCTAAAAGAGATAGCTGAAGAGATAGTGGAGACGTTAGCATGATCTTTCAAGAATCGCCAGAGTGAAGGAAAGTCCCAGAGGACCGGAAAACCACTAACGTGACACCCCTGTTTGAAAAGGGAGTAAGGCAAAAGATGGAAAATTACAGACTGATTTGCCTAACCCTCAGTTATGGTAAGATTCTGGAGTCCATTGTGAAGGATGAGACTTCTGAATATTTGGAAGTCTATGGTAAAATAGGGTAAAGTCAGCATGGTTTCATCTAGGGGAGGTCATGCCTGACAAATCTTCTAGAATGTTTTGAGGAAATAACGAGCAGGTTAGACCAAGGAGAGTCAATGGATGTTATCTATTCAGCCTTCAAGAAGGCCTTTAACAAGCTGCCACACAGGAGGCTGCTGAATGAGACAATGGCACCATGGTGTTCGATGCAAAGTGCTAGCATGGATAGAAGGTTAGCTGTCTGGCAGAAAGCAGTGAGAAAGAGGTCTTTCTCAGGATGGCAGCCAGTGACAAGTGTTAGGAATACAACTTTTCACATTCACGGTCCAGATGAAAGAACTGAGGGCTTTCTGGCTAAGTTTGCAGATCATACATAGATAGATAGAGGGACAGGTAGTAATAAGAGGGTACAGAAGCATTTGAACAGGTTAAGAGAGTGGGCAAAAAAAGTGGCAGATAGAATACAACATGGGAAAGTGAGCTCATGCACTTTGGTAGGAAGAATAGAGGCAACTAGGAGAAAGCGAGGACTGCAGATGCTGGAGATCAGAGCTGAAAAATGTGTTGCTGGAAAAGCGCAGAAGGTCAGGCAGCATCCAAGGAGCAGGAGAATCGTCCGAAAGCCCGAAACGTTGATTCTCCTGCTCCTTGGATGCTACCTGACCTGCTGCGCTTTTCCAGCAACATATTTTTCAGAATAGAGGCATCGACTACTTTCAAATTGGGGAGAAAATTCAAAGGTCTGAAGTGCAAAGTAGTGCAGGTCATGCTTCACAAGCCTTATTGAGTTATTTGAGGATGTGACAAAACACACTGATGAAGGTAGAGCAGTCGATGTGGTGCACATGAATTTTAGCAAGGTCGTTGATAAGGTTTCCCACAGTAGACTCATTCGGAGAATAAGGAGGCATGGGATATAGGAGAGTTTGTCTGTCTGGACATAGAATTAGCTGTACCATAGAAGACAGACAGTGGTAGTAGATTGAAAGTATTCAACATGGAGCTCGGTCACCAGTGATGTTCTAGAGGAACCTGTTCTGAAACCTCTGCTCTTTGATTTTTATAAATAACTTGGATCAAGAAGTGGAAGGGTGAGTAAGTGTGTTTGCCAATGACACAAACATTGGAGGAGTTGTGGATAGTGTGGAGGGCTGTTGTAGGTTGCAACTGGACATTGACAGGATGCAGAGCTGGGCTGATAAGTGGCAGATGGAGTTCAACTTGGAAAAGTGTGAAATGATTCACTTTGGAAGGGAGATCCCTGTACTGCCTGCCGGTTCCCTTTCCTACCCCCGACTGTAACCCATCTACCTTCTTCACATGGCTGTGGAGTAACTACCTCCCTGTAGCTCCTCTCCATAACCCCCTCTGCCTCCTGAATGATCCGAAGTTCATCCAGCTCCAGTTCCCTAATAGTTCTCGAGGAGCTGGAGTTGGGTGCACTTCCCGTAAATGAATTGTCTTATGAAGAAAGGTTGATATAGCTAGGGCCCTTCGCATTGGAGCAAAGAAGGATGAGAGGTGATTTGATAAACATGTAGAAGATGATAAGTGGCACAGATAAACATGGAGGAGGAAATAGCTATCACAAAGGGACAATTTTAAGGTGACTGGAAGAAGGTTCAGGGAAGATGTCAGAGGTTGACATCCAAGTGACTCTTGGACAGGCACATGAAAGATAGTGAAATGAAGGGTACTCAGGTTAGTTTGATTTTAGAGTCGGATAAAGAGTCGGCACAACATCAAAGGCCAAAAGGACCTGTACTGTTCTGTGTTCTATGAATATGTTAACTTAATAGAAAACGTGTTTAATGCCATGTCCAGACCAGGAGTGCTGGCTTAGGAATCAGAGTTGGAGAAAATATAAGCTTTCAGTTGTGAGAGTATCCATACAAGCAAACTTCAAAACGTCCAGGAAAAAGTACTGGAACAAATCTATTGAGTGGAATTTAAAGATTTGAAATAGGGTGGTCTTCCCAGACTTCCAATACTGTTGGGAAGCAAATCAAAAGTTTGTTCTGCCGTTTTAAGGTTTCCCTAAACAGCTTTCTATATTTAGGTAGCCTTGGCTTCTTTTGCCCTTTTGTGAAATACCTTTCTGCTTTATAAATACAGAAAATCTACTGTTGGGTGTTCATGTTTCATTCTTTAAAAAAATGTATCTATTACGCCAGATTTCATTCTGGTCACACATTAGCTGAAATTATAATTTAGATGCAGTAAACCTCAGCAAGTTGAGACAGATCCAGTACATGTTGAATTGAGAAAATGACTACAATGACAGATGTTCACAAAGAATGTCATGTGATAAGAAACTAGTTTACATTCATGAGACAAAAAACGTGTAATTAGAGAGATTGGAGACAACAAAATTACCAGATAATAGTACACAAATAACCTAGATCTTAGCAAATTATAAGGACAGTGTGAATACAAGATGACAATGCAGATAGCAAGAACTAAGAAAGGGAAAGTGAACGACACTATCAAAAGCATTAAACATTTTACAGAATTATATGAGGAAAAAGAGCATGGTTAAGAACAATGTACATTCCTGAAAAACTGACAACAGTGCAATTATCAACAGTGTTGAAACAGGATCAGAAATCATGACTTTAAAGCACACAGTTGCTTGCTCTTAACGAACTCAAGGACATGGTAGTGCAGTATGATTGAGCATGTGGGGCTACGTTCTGCCCTGCACCTTGGCTATGGTGTTAACTTGGCTGATCACATCGGAAGGAAATATTGTATGCAGTGTGGTTAGAGATAGAAAACAATATTGACAGATTACAGTCTGACAAAAAAACCTGAGGAGCAGACTGAATCCTGTTTTGATCTCCACAGACAATTTGTTCAGCATTCCCAGCACATTTGATTTTTATTATTAGAAGATGTGAATACAGAAACTGGAAAATGATTTCAATCTATGCAAGCGAGATCCTTTGATCCTTAAAAAGAATAGGAGAAGAAATTTTCGCATTGGTGAGAAGTTACAAACATTGGATGTTCAAAGTGACTTGAGGAGATCCCAGTACACAGACTGAATTTAAGAATGGGAACAGAAAATGATCAAAAACTGCTAACAAAATGCTGGCCTTTATACACAGGACAGGATTACATGGAGTAGAAGTCATGCTTCAGATATACAAAGCCCAGAGCACATGAGTGTGCAGGGAATAGGTGTAGACCATTCAGCTAACCGAGCATGCTGCACAACTAGATCATGACTGATCTTCTGCCTCAAACCCACCTTCCCGTCCACTCCACATATCGCATGATGCCAAGAGACCATTTTGGTATTAAACATATTCAAAAGGGAGACGCCACAAGTCTTTTGTGAAAATGGAGAAATGGCTCACTTCAAATTAAAATGGTTGGCCACTTATCCTGATTGTGGCCCTCTGTCCCCCAGCCAAGACAGGGGGTGGAGCGACGACACAGAATCCTTGTATGTCCAACCCCTTCACAATCTTGTGCATTTCGAAGTGATCACCCCTCAACCTTCTGAACTCCAAAGGAAATCCAAGTCCAATTCACTCCGTTCCCATTGGGTGGCAACTCCCCTCATCATCGGCACCATTCAGGTATTACCTGAAATGCAAGTCCGTCCTTCCAAAAATATGGAGACTAAAACTGTAGTCTTCTAAGCATAGCCTGACCCAGTCCGTATGTAGCAAGACTTTCTTCCTGTACTTCAATACCTTTGTAATAAAGGCCATCATGACACTATCTCACAAATTGCTTACTGTACCCAAGTGCTAATCTTTGAGATCCTTACATAAAGCATACCCAGTTCTGGGCAGAGTCATTACTTGCAAAAAAACTGCTTTCCAGTTGTTACTAGTTGTTACAGTAAATAACTTCACTGGGGGAGGTGATGGACTATTATTATTATAACTAGATCATTAATTCAGAGAGCCAGGGTCACTTTCTGGGAAGATGAGTTCGAATCCTTCCCTATAATGAAAACTGAATTCCATGAAAACCTGGCATTAAGAGTATAATGCTGACGATGAAAACATTGTCAGTTGCAACAGAGATGTACAGCATGGAAACAGACCCTTCGATCGAACTTGTCCGTGCTGACCAGATATCCCAACACAATCTAGTCCCATTTGCCAGCACTTGGCCCATATCCTTCTAAAAGAAAGTGAAGACGGCAGATGCTGGAGATCAGAGCTGAAAATGTGTTGCTGGAGAAGCGCAGCAGGTCAAGCAGCATCCAAGGAGCAGGCGAATCGATGTTTTGGGCATGAAACCTTCTTCAGGAAGGGCTGAAGAAGGGCTCATGCCCGAAACGTCGATTCTCCTGATCCTTGGATGCTGCGCTTTTCCAGCAACACATTTTCAGCCCATATCCCTCTAAACCCTTCCTATTCATATACCATCCTGATGCCTTTTAAATGTTGCAATTGTATCAGCCTCCACCACTTCCTCTGGCAATTCATTCCATACACGTACCACCCTTTTATATCTTTCCCCTCACACCCTAAACTTATGCCCTCTAGTTCTGGACTCCCCCCATCCCAGGGAAAAGATTTTGTCTACTTATCCTCTGCATGCCACTCATAGACTTTATAAAGTCATCCCTCAGCATCTGACACCCAAGCAACAGCAAACAGCCCAAGCCTATTCAGCCTCTCCCAATAGCTCAAATCCTCCAACTATGGCAACATCCTTGTAAATCTTTTCTGAACTCTTTCAAGTTTCACAACATCTTTCCGATAGGGAGGAGACCAGAATTGAACGCAATATTTCAGAGGGAGCCTAACCAATGTCCGGTACAGCCGCAACATGACCTCCCAGCTCCTGTACTCAATACTCTGACCAATAAACGAAAGCATACCAAACACCTTCTTCACTATCCTATCTACCTGGGACTCCACTTTCAAGGAGCTATGAACCTGCACTCCAAGGTCTCTTTGTTCAGCAACACCCCCTAGGACCTTACCATTAAGTGTATAAGTCCTGCTTGGATTTGCTTTTAAAAATGCAGCACCTCGCATTTATCTGAATTAAACTCCATCTGCAACTCCTCAGCCCACTGGCCCATCTGATCAAGATCCCGTTGTATTCTGAGACAAACTTCTTCACTGTCCACTACACCTCCAAATGAAAGAAAACTGCCATGTGACTACATGTGACTCTAGACCAACAGCAATGTAGTTACTCTTAAAAGGAAATTACTGGAGAAATTCAAATCTATAGAACACTCGATCCAAAAAGTTAACTCTAATTTCTCTTCACATACCTGTTGAGTTTTTCTTGCAATTTGTTTGAGTTTCTGATTTCTAGCATCCGCAGTACTTTGTTTTTGGTTATTTTTACCTGCTGTCTGGCTAATTAGGGGTGAGCAATAAATGCTAGCTGAGTCAGTTAGCAAGAGTAAACAAAAACATACTTGCTCAAGTGAAATGCCATCTGCCATTTTGTTGCCCATTCTCTAAAACTGTCTATATCTTTCATAGATTATTTTCAGTCATGTATATCTAATTAGATTATAAAGAGTCAAAATCCCCAACGCTGATCCTTGCACAATTCCACTACTGACAGCCTCCAAGTTGAGAATCCATCATTTACAGGTATCTCTTAGCTTTTTAATCAATCAATCTTTATTCACCACAACAACAAAAGCATCAGAACTTATTTAACAGCACCTTATGATTGCCTCCAAAAATTCAGGTGTACATCTACTCATCACACTTTATCTACTGACTTCTTACATATCAAAGAAAGCTCCAAGTTTATTAAACAAAATTTCATTTTAGCAAAACCATGCTAACTGTCTAATTATACTAAACACTGTCCATATTAAGACCATTAAGCCTTTATAAACATAGATCCCAACACTCTTTCAATGACTGATGTCAGGCTATCTGGTCTGCAGTTCCTCCTGTTTTTCTCAGCTCCATTCTTGAATATCTATTACCTTTACAGATAGGAGAGAATTTCTGAAAATTATAATCAGTGCATCATTTCTCATCATGTTTCAAAAGAATCGAATGTTGCAGATATCAAAATTTGGGGAGTGGTCAATTTAAATCTTTTCTGCTTTCCCGGTCAGCTCTCTTTTGTTGATTACCTTATTTTCCTCACTCTCTTCAGCCACTAGCTTACCTTTATTTGGTGCATACAAATTGTGCCATCTACTGGCAAAGATACAAATTTTTCTTCTGCCTTTTCCTCATTCTCCAAACGTGTCTCACATCAGATTTTAAGAACCATTTGTTCAGGCTACTCTTTTTCTTTTTATATATTTGAAGAACCTCTGACAATCTGCTTTCATGTTCCAAGCTACTTTGCTGTTATTCTATTACGTACTTTTCCAGACTAAATCCCAATATTCACTTACTGAAACCGTTGCAACATAATTCTTTTCCTTTAGTTCAATTCTAAGCCCAGCTTCCTTCGTAAATCCAAATGGGTCTTTCTTGCTGAGTATTTGCTTTGCAAGAGAGTATGTCTTGTTGAACATTTAGCATTCTTCTTTTAAAATGGTTCCCAGTGTTTACTTAACTTTTTAGTCTATTGTTCCTAACAGCTAGTTCTCCCTCATACCTAATCAATTGGCTTTAAGTTGAAGATTCCTGTCTGTAATTCAAGTATGTCAATTTCAACCTCACTTCTATGATCCCTACTCCTGAAATTTTTCACTACAAACTAATTAGCCTGCCTCATTACACTAGGATTAAAATAATTTAACTGTTCATTGGCTCCACAAGGCTTTGCCCACAAACTACCCTGCAGAGCACTTTTCCCAATTTGATTCCTCCAGATTCAGTCCATCATAATAATTCTACTATTTTTGAAAAAAAAGGGTACCACCAGTGCATCACAGAGCCAGCATATTGTATACTATTATGGCCCAAAATATAATTGTCACTAGGAGATCTTTAAACTATTCACCCCAGTGGTTTTGGAATCTTGCTATCTCCCAACCTTCATCATCACAAAACCATGCTGAAGAGAGCTAAATCCTTGATTTTACCTAATTCTTTCATGGGATGTTGCATCATTTGTTGCCCATCCCTAATTACCCTTGAATTGATAAGCTTCCACCCTAAAAATATTCAATGACCTATCTTCTAAGGTAGAACTCCAAAGTTGAAGAAGCCACTGAGAATAAAACAATCATCCCTAAATTTAGATCAGTGCCCCTAGTTCTGGACTGACACACAACAGGAAATATCATTTTCACATACCAATTTAGTAATTTTGTGAACCACCTCCAGTGCAATCACATCTTTTCTTTAAGAAGGAGACCAAAACTATACACAGTATTTGTGATGTAGTCTCACAATGCTTTGCATAACTGAAGGCAATACTGAATTTAGTATTGTGCAATAAGGGAGATTTGATAAGGGAGCTTATGATGAACGAACTCTTTGAAGGCAGTGATCATAATATGACAAATCATTCTGCAATATGAGGAGAGGGAGAAATTAGAATCAGAGGTAACAGTATTACAATTGAATACAGAGGAACCTCAATTATCTGAACAAGATGGGCGGGCACTATTTCATTCAGATAATTGATTACTCAGTTAATTGATTCAAAGCCTCTCCTCTGGGGCTTGGAGTTTTTGGAAGTTTCCTTTTTCTTCACTCTGCCAGTCTTGCTCCCCCTCTCTGTCTCAGAGTTTGTTTCTGAGCAGAGACACACACTTGTGTGTAAGGAACTTGCAGCATTGCTGAAGCTCCCCACGGTCCCCCATCAGTTCAATGGGACTGACAGAGAGCACGTGCTCAATCAGCTCCCCGTTCAGGAGAGTAGGCAGCAGCACACCGCACACGAGACCCATACACCACCACCACCACCAACCCCGCCACCGGCCACCGACCCCCCCCACCCCCGATCTCCTTCAGAGAATCCGATATTATCTGTAAAGACAACGACAGAGGCATGAGAGAGGAGTGGAGTGGGTAGAATTGACTGGGAAGGAACCTAGCAAGAAAGACAATGGAACTGCAATGGCAGGAATTTCTGGGAGTAATTCAGGAAACACAACAAAGATTCAACCTGAGGGAAAAAGAAGGTGCAGGGAGGATGAGGCAACCATGGCTGATTAGAGAAGTCAGGGACAGCATAAAACCAAAAGAGAAAGCATCTAATGTCGGGAAGGGCAGTGGAAACCAGAGGATTGGGAGCCTACAAAGACCAACAGAGGGCATCAAAAAAAATAAGGACGGAGAAAATTAAATATGAGGGTGAGCTAGCCAGTAATATAAAAGAATAATGAGAGTTTCTTTAAATACAGTAAGGGCAAAAGAGGGGCAAAAGTGGACACTGGAAAATGATGCTGGAGTAATGTGGCACAAGGAAATGGCTGAGGAACTGAACAATTATTTCACGTCAGTCTTCACGGTGGAAGATACGAGTATTATCCCAAAACTTCAAGAGTGTAAGGGGGCAGAGCTGAGTGTGGTGGCAATCACCAAGACGGTGCTACAAAAACTGAATGGTCTCAAGGTAAATAAATCACCTGGACCAGATGGACTACACCCCAGACTTCTAAAGAAGATAGCTGCAAAGATACGAGCTAGCGGTGATCTTTCAGGAATCACTAGAATCAGAGAGAGTCCCAGGGAACTGGAAAACCACTAATCTGACATCTGTTTAAAAAGGGAGTAAGGCAAAAGACAGAAAATTACAGCTCAATTTGCCGAAACTCAGTTGTGGGTAAAATCTTGGAATCCATTGTGAAGGATGAGATTTCTGAAAACTTGGACGTGTATGGTAAAATGCGGCAAAGTTAGCATGGTTTCATCAAGGGGAAAGTCATGCCTGACAAATCTGCCACAATTCTTTGAGGAAGTAAATGAGCATGATATCAATGATGTTATCTACCTGGACTCCAAGAAAGCCTTTGACTAGGTGCTGCACATAGGTTGCTCAGTAAAACAAGGGCCTATGGTATTAGAGGCAAGGTGCTAGCATGGATAGAAGATTGGCTTTCTGGCAAAAAGCAGAGGGTGGGGATAAAAGGGTGTTTCTCAGGATGGCAGCTGGAGACAAGTGGTGTTTCGCAAGGCTCAATGTTGGGTCCATAATTTTTCATTTTATACATTAACGATCTACATGAAGCAACTGAGAGCACTCTGGCTAGGTTTGCAAACAATACAAAAAAATAGAAAGAGGGACAGGTGGCATTGAGGAGGTGGATGGGCTGCAGAAGGATTTGGGCAGGTTAGGAGAATGGGCAAAGGAGTGGCAGATGGAATACAATGTGGGAAGTGTGAGGTAATGTAGTAGTTTGATAGGAAGAAAAGAGGCATGGACTATTTTCTAAATGGGGAAGAAATTCAGATGTCTGAAGTGCAAAGAGACTTGGGAGTTCTAGTCCAGATTCTCTCAAGGTACAGTTTGAGTCAGTAATTAGGAAGGCAATTGCAATGATGGCACTTATTTTGAAAGAACTTGAATATAAAAGCAGCAAAGTATCTCTGACGCTCTATAAAACTCTGGTCCGACAACATTTGGAGTATCGTGTGCAGTCTTGGGCCCATTATCTCAGGAAGGACATACTGGCTCTGGAGCGTGTTCACAGGAGGTTTACGGAAATGATCCCAGGAATGAAAAGCTAAACAATTGAGGAATGTTTACGAACTCTGGGTCTACACTCAATGGGGTTTAAAAGGATGAGGGGAGGATCTAATCGAAACTTACAGAATCCTGAACGGCCTGGACATGGTAGATGTTGGGAAGTTGTTTCCATTGAAAGAAGAGACTAGGATTCGAAGGCACAGCCTTAGAGTATAGGGAAGACATTTTAGAATGGAAATAAGAAGAAACTTTTTCAGCTAGAGAGTAGTGAATCTGTGGAATTCATTGCCACAGAAGGCTGTGGAGGCCAGGTCATTGAGTATATTTAAGACTAAGATTGAAAGGTTCTGAGTATCGAGGGAATCGGGGGGGTCACAGGGAGAAAGTGGGAGAGTGGGTTGAGAAATTTATCAGCCATGAATGAATGGCAGAGCAAACTCGATGGGCAAAATGGCCTAATTTCTGCCCTTCGGTCCTATGTTTAATTGGACCAAATGATCTGCTTCCATGTCGAATGATCCCTTGATTCTACAATAAGATCCTTACTTTTATGTTTGCCTGCTTGAATAGTTCCTGTAGCTTTATATCAACTATTCCCTAGGACTTGCATGCCTCAGAACTTTGCCATCATTCTCCATGAACCAATACTCTGCTTTTCCTTCCTGCCAAAACGAACCTCACATCTTTGATATGCCATCTGTCAGATTTTTGACGACTTACTCAACTATCTATATCCTTCGGGAACCTCACGTCCTGTTCACATCATACTTTCCCAACAATCTTTGTGTTATTTACACATTCTGCCACCATGACTTTGTTCCCCTCACCTAACTCATTTACATGAAGCATAAACCCTAAGGTAACAGTGGTAGCAACTGCTGGAGTCATGGAGAACCATAAGGCTGCACACATTAGAAAGAGACCCAACAGATGAGTTTAATGAGAGGGTCACTGCCCATCAGGTGAGGGGCAAAATCGAAAAGGTGTGACCTTCATGGTGACTTGAGCTATATGGGAATTAAACCAAAATTATTGGAGTCATTCTAAATCACAAACCAACCATCCAGCCAAACAAGCTAAATGAGAGTTCCAGGGGATTGATCATGAACTAATGAAGGATCAGAAATAAAATTTTATACAACATTTAAAAGTCATCTGGATGGATGTATGAATAAGGAGGGTTTAGAGGGATATGGGCCAAGTGCTGGCAAACAGGACTAGATTAGATTAGGATAAATGGATGAGTTGGATCAAAGGGTCTGCATCTATGCTGTACATCTCTATGACTACATGATTCCCCAGACCCCCGAGCAACTCTGCATCCTGTCAATCACGAAAAGGCCTTTTTATGCAAAAATTTAATTTGTCAACCAATCTTTTATGCTAATACAGCTTCCAAATTCTTACATTGTGCAACAACTTTTGATATGGCACCTCAGCAAATGCCTTTAACATTTCATAATACAACCAACACGCTTGTCTCTCCTCACCCACGCCCACAACCTCAAAAATTATTTCTGCCTCTTTAGTCTGCAAGCTCCCTTTGTGATCTTTAACACACAGATCAAATCCTCCCCCGGTCTCCAAACTTCCACTGCATGTCTGAGTTTATATGATCGCATTCTGGAAATTAACTCTTGGATTGCAGCCATCGTTCTGATAAATCAACTCCAGGACCATTAGATCATTCTCAGTGTTGTGCCCAGAACTTTTCTATCATTGCCATCAAGCCTGGTTTAATGATAGGAGCAGCAACCAGCAAACCTAAAAGTTATGAACTTTGTGAACATACAACATGAACTAATTGCATGCCAAACAACATGGCTAAATGTGATAGACAGAGCTGATCCCACAAATGGATTCAAGCTCAACAGTCCTGGAACGCATTCAGTTGTGAACAGTGACAGACAACTCAGAGGAGGCAGCTCCACAAATATAGCCATCTTCAGCTTTCAACAGATCAGTGCAAAAAGCTGAAATATTTGAAATCACCTTTAGTCAGATATGCCAGATGGATGATCTTCTCTGATTTCTCCAGAGGTCCCCAGCATATGATCTCAGTCTCTTACAGATGCCAATTCAATTCAGTCCACATGATATCAACAAACAGTTGGAGGCATTGGATTTTTCCAAGGCTTTGGGCCCTGACAACATGCCAACAATAGATCTTGCGCTTCCCCTCGTCAAGCTGTTCCAGTGCAGCTATAACACTGGCATTGACCCAACAATATGGAAAATTTCCTGGTATGTTCTCTACATAAAAAAGGACAATTCCAACTGTGCCAATTATTAGCCTACCACTCCACACTCAAAGTGATAAAGGGTCATCAGTGCCAAAAGTAATATTTATTCTGCAATAATCTACTCACTGACCCTCAGTTTGGGTTCCAAGGCCACCAAACTCCTAATCTTATTACAGCCTTGATTCAAACATGGACAGAAAAACTGAATATCAGAGGTGAGGTGACAGTGACCATCCTTGACATCAAGAAAGCAGTCGACAGCATGGAATCAAGAAACCCCAACAAAACTGGAGTCAATGGGAATCGAAGAAATACTTTCTATTGGTTGGAGTCAGCTTATCAGAGGCCCATCATCTCAGTCCCAGGACTTTTCTGCAGGAGTTCCTCAGAGTAGTGCCCTAGGATCAGGCATCTTTAGCTGCTTTAATGGAAGACTTTGGCTCAAATGGTAAAAAAAAAATACAGACCACACAAGTACCAGGGATCACTAACAAGAGAGAAGGTACAAATCAGGTATATGATAGAATTCTCCCCACTTGCCTGATGAGTCCACTCCGAACAAAATATGTGCCACCATTCAATCAAAAGCATCTCACTTAATTGGCACGACATCCACTAACTACAACATTCACTCTCTCCTCCACTGAGGATGTGTACCATTTGCAAGGTGCACTTCAGAAAGTCAACAAGGCTCCTTTGACAGCACTTCCAAACTGGTAGCCTTTATCTCCTAGAAGGATGGCAGGTATGCGAGAACACATCACTCTCTCACCCCACCCTGACTTGGAAATATATTGCAGTTCCTTTACTGTCACTGGGTCTGAACTCCATCTATTCCAGCACAGTGATGTCTCTACACTACAGACTGCATCAATTCCAAAAGGTTGCTCATCACCATCTTTTCAAAGGCAATGCCCACATTCCAAAGAGGACAGAATAAATATCTAAAACCTCCCTCGACATTATCACAAACATTCCCATGGCGAGTACAGTGAAAGTGAAATATAATTTATATTCTCCCATGTAATACTCCCCAGAACAGTTACAGCACAGTTTGGAGATTGCAAAATCCCCTCCAGATTGTCCCAAATACACTCAGCACAGGTACACCAATGGACCACACCTTTAGATGAACAGCACCAGTATGTCAGTACAACACACTGCCAAGTGTAATGGCAAACCTGGATACAGTCATAGAGATATACAGGATGAAAACAGACCCTTTAGTCCAACTCATCCATGTCGACCAGAGATCCTCAATAAATCTAGTCTCATTTGCCAGCATTTGGCACAAACCCTCTAAACACTTCCCTTTACCTGTTGTAATTGTACCAATTCCTCTGGCAGCTGATTCCATACACAATGACTACATGAAAAAGTTGCCCCCTTAGCTCCTTCTTTCCCCTCTCACCTATGCCCTCTAGTTTTGGACTCCCTGCCCACCCCAGGGAAAATACCTTGTCTATTTACCCTATCCATCTTCTTCAATTTTATAAACCTCTGTAAAGGTCACTCTTCAGCCACTAATACTCCAGGGAAAATAGCCCCAGTTTATTCAGCCTTTCCCTATGGCTCATAGAATTAGAGTCATACAGCATGGAGAGAGGCCCTTTGGTCCAAACAGGTCCGTACCAACCAAAATGTCCATCAATGCTAACCCCACTTCTCTGCACTTGGCCCATATCCTTTTAATCCTTTCCTATCCATGTATTTGTCCAAATGTCTTTTAAACGTTGTTCATGTACCCAACCTCAACCACTTCAACTGAATGCTGACTGTTATCCAAAACACTATTTTAGAGAATGGAAGATGATGATCCTGATGTAGACCGTGAATCACCATGTGTAGCTGTGGGCTGACTTGTGATGTCACATGAACACAGTTTAAACTGCTCAAAACCACTAGATGGCAACACTGTATTCTTCCAGTTGTGAGCTGAAAATGTGTTGCTGGAAAAGCGCAGCAGGTCAGGCAGCATCCAAGGAGCAGGAGAATTGAAGTTTCGGGCACGAGCCCTTCTTCAAGAAGGCTCATGCCCGAAACGTCGATTCTCCTGTTCCTTGGATGCTGCTTGACCTGCTGCGCTTTTCCAGCAACACATTTTCAGCTCTGATCTCCAGCATCTGCAGACCTCACTTTCTCCTAGAAGATTCTTCCAGTTGTGGCCAAGCCTGTGAGTAAGCTGTGCATTGCTTGCTGTCCCGTTGCATATGTAGTTTAAACTACAGAGGGAAAGCATAGTTCAGTTTACTGTTCCAGTTGTCCAGAATGATCAGCCTAACATATGATTCACCCACTTGACCCCCCCAACCAGAGACTTACCTAGGAAGTTAGGGTACAGTTGATCAACATTATCAATCACATAGTTGCACTTGGGGCACCGGTTGCTGACTTCCAAGCTCTGTCGAATACATTTATAGCTGGAAAAAGACCAGACAATAAGTGAAAGAATACAATCCCCATGCCACACACAGCTACATCTTCCCTCATTCAATCTTCAAGTCTCCCTGGCGATCTCTCCCTTTAGACTGTCTCTAGGATGAATTGCCCTGCATTGTGGTCGACAAGAATCAGTCACATTAGTCTCTGATTTGTTATCTTCCTAAAGCCAGATAACAGCAGAACTGCAGCATATCATCAGCCCATGACTGTGTCACAAACACATTTGAAAACAACCCACAACTGTGATCCAATTTAGTTGGATTGGCCAGACCAAAATTGTCCATAGCATTTGGGTTATGTAGGCTAGTTGGATTAGCCATGGTAATGGTGGGGTTACGAGATATGGCAGAGGTCTAGGTGGGACACTGTAGGTGGAGACCTGATTGGCCAAATGACCTCCTTCCATACTGTTGGAGTTCTTGGATTCTCTGAATTTTCAGCAGGATAAGAAATGAAGGCTGCAAACTTAAGCTTTTCTCTCAGCTAAAGTGGATCGTTCTTGTGAGGACAATGCACAACACAGCAAATGTCAAGTTTCCATTCCACATTAGATACAACAGCAATAGCAAAAGCCTCCACCTACACAGCAACTGCACTGTTTACAACAGAAAGGTTCCTTATAGACTGTCACACTTCAAGCCACTGTTGACTCCAGCTTCTTTTATTGTATTTAAATAAAATTTACTATTCCACTCCACAGTGTTGGCAAAAAAGACCATTTCTTCCCACACAATCTGAAAGACCGATAAGGAGCTCAGTGAAAGCTGGACCCATGAATTGTAAATATTTGTATTCAGTTCCACTATAATTTTAAATTTTGAATTATGTAAGAATTCCTCAGGGTAGTGACCTTGGTCCAACCATCAAAATTGTTTCCTCAATGTCCTTCCTCTACCATAAGATTAGAAGTAGGGTGTTCATTGATGATTGCACAATATTCAACATCATTCACAACTGCTCAAACACTGAAGCTGCTCATGCCTAAGCACAACAATGTTCAAGCTTAGGCCAACAATGGCAAGTAACACTTGCACCACACAATGTGAGAGTCAGGATCTAAAAGCTACCCTTGACATTCAATGGCATCACCATCCCTAACTGCTCATCATAAGCATTGATCAGAAACTGACTGAGACATCTTTATAAGCAGTGTGACTACAAGAAGAGGTCAGACGCTAGGAATACTGCAGCAAATAGCCAAAGCTTGTCCACCAGCTATATGGTTTAAGTCCAGAGTGTGATGGAATACTCCCAATTTGCCTGAATGAGTACAGCTCCAACAAAGACATTTCATAGAATCCCTACAGTATGGAAACAGGCCATTTGGCCCAACAAGTCCACACTGACTCTCTGAAGAGTAACCCACTCAGACCTTTTCCCCTTCCCTATTACATTTGACAAGATCAAATGTGGGCGGCACAGTGGTTAGCACTGCTGCCTCACAGCGCCAGAGACCCGGGTTCAATTCCCGCCTCAGGCCACTCTGTGTGGAGTTTGCACATTCTCCCCGTGTCTGCGTGGGTTTCCTCCGAGTGCTCCGGTTTCCTCCCACAATCCAAAAATGTGCAGGTTAGGTGAATTGACCATGTTAAATTGTCCGTAGTGTTAGGTGAAGGGGTAAATGTAGGAGTATGAGTCTGGGTGGTATACGCTTTAGCGGGTCGGTGTGGACTTGTTGGGCCGAAGGGCCTGTTTCCACACTGTAAGTAATCTAATCTAAAAGTAATCTAATCTAATCAAGGACAAAAAAAGAGCAGCCTGCCCATCCATCACATTGAATATTTACTCCTTCCACCACTCATATACAATGGCAGCAGACTGTACCCTCAACAAGATGTAGTGCAACAACTCACCAAGACTTCAAAACTAGCATCCGAATCCACAAGCTCCTTTTTTGTCACTGCATCAAAACTCTTCTTACCAGCATTGTGGATCTATTTTGCAATTCTGGTAGGTTGACTGTTACCACCTTCTGCAGGGCAGTCAGTTATAGGCAATAAATTCCAGCCAAGGCAGACACATCCACATCATGTGAACGATGAATTTAAAACTTGTTGCTTTCTTTCTGAACCTTTAGCTATCTTCAAAATAGTTTACTTCTAACTGATTAATTGCAATTAAAATCAGACATTTTTGGGTCATTGATGGCCTCTATTTTAATAGGAACACAGTCAACAACATGTGCACAAGGTTTACATCAGACTTTACATTAAGCAACAAGTGGAACTTACCAAAAACTGTGCCCACATTTTGTCATGTGTGCCTCATCAATCATCTCAAAGCAGATAGGACTATTGAAGAAAGAGGAGAACCAGTCAGTAAATCCACAGTCGGCACAATCACCCCAAACCACACCCTGCCCCTACAGGTACCTCAGCACCCTACCCTCGTTCTTTTCAGTCAGAACAGCCTTCATCCCCCACTGCAGTCAGCACAGCCTCCCTCCCTCTAATCAGTAATCTCTCGCTTGCACTCTCCCAAACCGTCTCAACCCAATCTCACTACACTCCCTCGCCCATCCCATTAATTTTTTAATTAGCCCTCTACCTACTTCCTCTCAGCCTGTCTATCTCTCCACCCCTCTCCCCCAAGTCTCTTTCCCACTCTGGCTGTACTTCTCTACAGTCCAACTTACACCCCCCCCCCCCCACCACTCCGGCCTCAACTCCTTTGCTATCAGTTCCCCCAATCTCCCTTGTCCTCCGCCTCAGATGTGATCCAGCTCCTACCCAGAATCCAAGTCTTATATTGCACAGTCTATACTGGCAAAGCTATACTAATCCACATTTGAACACGAGGTCCACAGCTTAAATGTTATGACAGATGATCGTCCTCGTACAATTTAAAGGTTGTGAGGTTACCTGTCTCAATTACACTCACGGGCAGTACATTCCACCACCCTCTGGTTGAAAAAAAATTTCTAAAATCCCCTTCCTTGAAATTATGCATCCATGTTACTACCCCTATAACTAAGGGTAACTGTTTTGTATTCACCCTGTGAATGCACTTCAATATTATACAACTTTCTCAGGCTCCACACCCTCAAACTTCTCTGTTCCAAAGCTCCAATTTCTGATCTTATCCAGCCTGTTCAATGACTGTTTCTACATCATAACGCCTGAAGTGGGGATATTTGCTGACGATTGCACAATGCATAGCACCATTCATGACTCCTCAGACACCAAAGCAGTCTGTGTCTAAGTGCTATAAGATCTGAACAATATTCAGACTGAGGCTAAAAAATGCCAAGGGGTTATGACTCTCTCATATGGGAGAAGACAATCGTCCCTTGACATTCAATTGTGTTACCATTACTGAACACTGGGGTGGGGGCCATTTGCCAGAAACTCAACTAGACTCACCACATAAACAATGGCTAAAAGCACAGGTCAGAGGCTAAGAATCCTGTGGCAAGTAACTCACTTTCTCACTCCCCAAAACCTGTCCACCAACCACATGGCACAAGTCAGGAGTATGACGGAATACTTAGTTGGATGGGTGCAGCTCCACTAAAGAACACTCAAGAAACTTGACACCATCCAAGACAAAACAGCCTGTTTGAGGGGCACCAGATCCACAAGCATCCACTCCCTCTCATACTGAGTCGCAGCAGTGTGTACAATCTAGAAGACACACTACAGAAATTCTCCAAGGCTCCCCTCCAAACCCATGATCACTTTCATCTAGAAGGACAAGGGCAACAGATAAATGGGAACACTACCCAGGCGCAAGATCCTCTCCAAGCCACTCACCATCCTGACTTGGAAACATATTGCTGTTTCTTCACTGTCACTGGGACAAAATCCTGGAATTCCCACCCTAAAGGCATTGTGGGTCCAGCTTACATAACATGAACTGCAGTAATTCAAGGTGACAGCACACCACCACCACTCAACAGCAACAAATGCTGGATGGCCAGTGATGCCCACATCCAATGAGTGAATAAAAAAAAAACTTAAACAGCTCCTTTCCAGGTAACAAATTGATGGATCTCCTCTGCACCCCCTCCAGTGTAAAGAGAGCATTCACACAGTGTGGTGACCAGAACTGCACACAGCAATTCAGCTGGGGCCTAACCACAGTGCTAGGAAAATGTACTATGCAGTTCCAATATAATCCTCCCTTGTTTTATCTGTGCCTCAACTGGTAAAGGCATTGTGAGCCTTCTCAACTACCCTACTAACCTGCCCTGACACTTTCAGGGATCTGTGGACATACACCTGACGAAGGGCTTTTGACTGAAACGTCGATTTTTCTTCCTGCTCCTCGGATGCTGCCTGACCTGCTGTGCTTTTCCAGCACCAACCCTAACCTTGGTACACCCAAGATGCCTCTAACACCGAGTTTCCAAGTGCCTTGTCACTTATTAACTACTCCCTTGGCCTTCCTCCTATCAGGAAGAAATTCCAATAACCACGATCTACACCTTGTTTATATCCTGCTGTAACTGAAGACTCCCCCCCCCCCCTCCTCCCTCCTCTCCTGTTGAACCCCAAGGATGTTCTCCTCTCCCTCGACCCAAGACTTCCCCCCCCCACCCCTCACAGTTCTATTCCCCCTCCCCCTCAACACGGTACCTTATGCCTCTATACCCCCATCCTCTCTGCCAACCCAACCTCCCCAGAATCGCTTCCAAACTCCACTTCTCCCTCCTTCCCCCCCCCCCAGTCTATTTCTCTCCCCCCCCCCCCCCGCAGTCTCACCCACTCTCCGTACCACACACCGTCTCCCCCCCCCAGTAACTCCCCCCCCCCCCCCCCCCCTCCACTGAGCCTGGGCCCCTCACCAGACGAAGTCGCTGCTCTTATCCTCGTACGAGTTGACCAGGCCGTTGAGCAGGGGCCGTTTCCGAGCTCCTCCGGCGGCGCTGGACAACCGGCTGTTGGCGCGGCTGGAGCCCGGGGCGGTGGCGGCGGCGGTAGAAGAGGACGAGGAGGAGGAGGAGGAAGAGGAGGACGACGACGAGCCGGGTCCGGGCTGCGGGCTCGGGCTCTGCCGGGAACTCGCCATCTCCGCAGGGCCTCGGGCCGTCGCGCCTGCGCACTGCCCGCCAGGCGCTAACGTCCGCGGCCCCGCTGCATCTTGGGATGGATGGGCCGGCCTGGCGGGTGGAGCCTGTTGCCGGTGGGTGGGTTCTCGTTGTCAACGGGGGGGTGGAGCCTGTTACCACGGGGTGGGTTCTCGTTGTCAACGGGGGGGTGGAGCCTGTTACCACGGGGTGGGTTCTCGTTGTCAACGGGGGGGTGGAGCCTGTTACCACGGGGTGGGTTCTCGTTGTCAACGGGGGGGTGGAGCCTGTTGCTAGGGGGGTGGGTTCTCGTTGTCAACGGGGGGGTGGAGCCTGTTGCTAGGGGGTGGGTTCTCGTTGTCAACGGGGGGTGGAGCCTGTTACCAGGGGGTGGGTTCGCGTTGTCAACGGGGGTGGAGCCTGTTGCCAGTGGGTGGGTTATCGTTGACAACCGGGGGGGTGGAACCTGTTGCCAGGGGGTGGGTCCTCGTTGTCAACGGGGGGCGGAGTCTGTTGCCAGGGGGTGGGTCCTCGTTGTCAACGGGGGGCGGAGCCTGTTGCCAGGGGGTGGGTCCTCGTTGTCAACGGGGTGTGGAGCCTGGTTGTCAGGGGTTACGACCTTTGACACCTCGCTTGTTTGTCAATCTCCTCGTGCTCAAGTTCAACTCCATCAAGTCCCTTGGATGCATTTTTGATCCTCATTTCCTTTGCCTTTCCGACTGTATCACGAACTAGTTAGATTGGACAACACCAGGTTATAGTCCAACAGGTTAGATTGGAAGCACTTGCTTTCTGATGAAGGAGCGTCGCTCCGAAAGCTCGTGTGCTTCCAATTAAACCTGTTGGACTATAACCTGGTGTTGTGTGATTTTTAACTTTGTACACCCCAGTCCAACACCGGCATCTCCAAATCATAATTAGATTGCATTAGATTCCCCCTCCCGGTGTGGAAACAGGCCCTTCGCGTCCAACATGTCCACACCGACCCTCCGAGGAGTAACCCACCCAGACCTATTCCCCAACCCTATATTTACCCCTGACTAATGCACCTGACACCATTCCTGATTTAGGCTCCTGCCCGGAACGTTGATTCTCCTACGCCTGGGATGCTGCCTGATCTGCTGTGCTTTTCCAGCAACACACACTCTCGGCTCTGAGCTCCAGTATTTGCAGTCCTCACTTTCTCCCACCTGGCACTATGGACAATTTAGCATGGCCAGTTCACCGAACCTGCACATCTTTGGGTTGTGAGAGAAAACTGGAGCACCCGGGATTAATCCAGGCAGACACAGGGAGAATGTGCAAACTCCACACAGTTGCCCGAGGCTGGAATCAATCCCGGGTCCTACGCGCTATGTGGCAGCAGTGCTCATCACTGTGCCACCTCCACGGTGTTCTACTTCCCATTTTCTGATTTGAATCTGACCAATCTAAACATGCACTTTGGTTCCTATCCCCTTGCCATTTCCAGTTTAAAACCTTTCCGATGGACCTAGCAAAGCCCTGTTCTAGCTCTGCCCAGGTACAACAATCCGTTCAGCTTGTACAGGTCCCACCTTGTTCAGAAACAGTCCTAATGCCTCAAAAATCTAAACCCCTCCCTGGCACTCCAGTTTTCCAGCCATGTATTCTTCTGATCTGCATACAAAGATTCAAGATTCAAAAACAGCTTCCCTGTTGTTATCAGATTTTTGAATGGGCCTGTTTAATGTCAATGTTGATCTCTCTCTCACTGCACTTTATCAGCAGCTGTAACCTATTCTGTTAAACTTGTTTTATTCAATCTGTTGGTAAAGCGTGTAAGACAACAACCTTCACGGTACCTCAATATATGTGATACTAATAAATCAAATCAAATATTCCTGCTAGCACGGGACACTGGGAGTAATCCTGAGGTTGGTCTCTTTTGAGGTCCTGAGGTCCTGCTTATACTTCTTGCACACACAGATATCAGGGATAGTGTAAGCATCCCTTATGTCCCACATTGTGCGAGAGAAGCACACCACAAGTCTCAGGTCTCGAGTCATGACTTCTCTCTGGATTAAGCTAGTTACTCCCTTTAAGAGAATTTAATTAAGCTTGAGACCTTTCTTTATTTCAAACACTTCTATTCTGCTCGAACGTCCCTACTTTTATTTAAGCTAATATACTTTAAAAACTGTAAGAAAATATTCTACCGGGATCACTAATTGGCTGTTTCCGTAGGGACCATGCCACTTCATAAACTGTGTGGACTGAGACTGAGCACCGCACTCAATCTTTCAGCTTCACCCACTCCCTGTCTTATCTAACTCATTATTTTCAACCAGCTGCCCTGGACAGAGTTCAAAAGAGATTTATTGGAATAGTATCAGGAATAAAGGATTTTAGACAAAAAGAAATATTAGAGAGATTGGGCTTATTCTCTAGACAGGGGGGTGAAGAAAGCATTTAGTATGCTAACCTTTAGTGCTCAGTGCATTGAGTATAGGAGTTGGGAAATCATGGTGAGGCCACTTTTGGAATACTGGATGGGTACATGAATAGGAAGGGTTTAGAGGGATGTCGGCTAAATGTTGGCAAATAGGACTAGATTAATTTAGAGTATCTGGTCATCATGGACAAGATGGGCCAGAGGATCTGTTTCTGGGCTGTATGACTCAATGACTCCTTGGAGCAGAGAAGATTAAGAGGTGACCTTATTGAGGTGTTCAGAATTGTTAATAATTTGGACAGACTAAACAAGGATATTCTGTTTCCACTTAATAGGTCAGTAACAAAGGGACACAATTTCAAGATTGTCAGGAAGACATCTATGAGTGAGATGAGGAGGAATTTCTTGACTCAATGAGTTGTTAGGATTGCTGCTTTGGAGAGTGGAGGCAGATTCCAGAAGAGGTTTCAAAAGAGAGCTTGATATATATTTGAAAGGGATGAATTCAGACAGCCGGAGAGTAGGACTAATTGGATAGCTCTTTCGGGAACATGTACAGACACGAAGAGTCAAATGGCCTCCTTCTGTACTGTAAAATTCTGAATCCATCATTCTGTAACTGGGCAGCACTCTTGTTTCACCAAGCAGCACTCACAGTGCAGCAAGAAGCACTGAGCTTGTCTCTTCTTTATAGGCAATGATGATGGCTATCATGGAGTGGGGGGGAGGGGGGGAGTGGTAATTGGTTGTCAGGGAGTGATGCCTAGTGGTTAGGGAGTGGGGGTGGTTGTAAGAGGTGGTGCCTAGTTGTCAGAGGGTGGTAGTGGTTGTCAGTGAGTGGTGCCTGGTTGTCAGAGAGCAGTGTCTGGCTGTCAGGGAGTGGTGCTGTTGTCAGACCCTTACAGCATCCCAGACACCTTCAAAACCATCTCTAGGTAAGCCTTGTCCCATCAACAATAATCAGGAGGGAGTTGGCCTGGGAGTTTAGTCTGTCATGTTACGTGCCACTATCACCATGTGACATGAGGAAAACTTCAAACAAATCCAGCAACTCATTTATGAGGAGCCACATACCACCACCAGCAGCAGAATTATACTGAAACACAATTTGCAACCTCATGGCCCAATATATACCTCGATCTATCATGACCATCAAGCCAGATGATCAGTCTTGGGTCAAGCAGGAGGGCACATAGGAAATAAATGTGTGTGGTCCATTGAGTCTGCTCCACCATTCATTACATTCATAGCTAGCCTTGGTTTCAACTTAGCTTCCTACATACTCCTAATATCCCTTAATTTCCTGAGACACCACAAACCTAAATGTCCAAGCCTTAATATACTCAACTGTGAAAAAGCTCCAAAACACTCTGGGACAGAGAAATCTAAAGATTCCTCTCTCTTTGTGCTAAGTAATTTCTCCTCATCTCCAAACTTCTCCAAACCCTCAATCCAAAGAATCTGGCACAGGTTCTAGATTCGCCAGCTGAGGACAACGATGGCTTAGTGTCAATCCTCTCAACCCCACAACCCCCCAACATCTTGGAAATTTAAATGAGATCACATCTCATTCTTTGAGACACTAGGGAATACCAACTCAATTTAAGGAAGATATTTAATCATTCACCAGATGTGAGCACCACTAGCTGGGCCAATATTTATTCTCATCCGTAGCTGATGTTGAGAATGTGGTGTTGAGCTGCAGTCCATTCGCTGTGGATGGACCAATGATGTTAGGGAGGGAATTCCAGGATTTTGAACCAGCATCACTGAAAAAATGGTGATATATTTCCAAATCAGGATTTTTTTTTAGATTAGATTACTTACAGTGTGGAAACAGGCCCTTCGGCCCAACAAGTCCACACCGACCCGCCGAAGCGCACCCACCCAGACCCATTCCCCTACATTTACTTCTGCACCTAACACTACAGGCAATTTAGTGTGGCCAATTCACCTGACCCGCACATTTTTGGAGTGTGGGAGGAAACCGGAGCACCCGGAGGAAACCCACGCAGACACGGGGAGAATGTGCAAACTCCACACAGTCGGTCGCCTGAGGCGGGAATTGAACCTGGGTCTCTGGCGCTGTGAGGCAGCAGTGCTAACCACTGTGCCACCGTGCCGCCCACCGATGGTGAGTGGTTTGGTGGTGGTAATTTCATATTTTAGCTGCTCTTGTGTTTATAGATGGAAGTGGTCATGGGTTAGGGAGGTGCTGTCTCAGTAGCCTTGGTGAGTTTCTGCAGTGCATCTTGCAGATGGTACACACTGCTAATACTGAGCATCGGGCAGTGGAAGGAGTGGAAATGGTACCAATAAAGTGGACTGTTTTGTTCTGGATGGAGTCAGACGTTTTATGCATTATTGGAGCTGCACTCACCCAAGAAGTATGGTGAATACCATTATACTCCTAATTTGTGCCTTTAGATATTGGATCGGCTTTGGGGAAACAGGAGATGAGTTACTCACTTCAGTTTTCTTGGCGTCTGACCTGTTCTTGTTACCACAGTCCTTATATGGCTAGTGTGGCAAAGCTGCTCCTTTAACAAGGTTATGTAGTCCTTGGTATTTTTTTTCAGAGAGGTTGTAAACGATACAGGCTCCAAAAAGTCTAAGTTAAAAATCTTGGTTATGGGGCCACTTGTAAAAAAAAAAACGACTTGCTTGCATAAAACAGGGGTTACCTCGGAAAGATCACTTGAGGTTGGAGTGCAGTGCACAACTTCAAAGATATTAAGCTTGAAGCCAATTGCATAATGAAGGGGCAAGTTAGACTTGAGCTTCCAAATGGTAAATGAGAAAATTCTCATTAAATCTACATTAAAGGCCCGGAGATCCATGAAGGATAATCATGTTATAGTGCAAAAAGCAATGGTCCCTCTAAAGCTAAAACTGGGGCAATTATTGGAATGGACAGGATGACAGGAAACAAGTGGAGAGGCCAACAAGAGATTAAGGGAGAAATAATTAAGTGGGACCAAACAAACAATCTCCTTTACCTGAAACCTGAAATCAGTACATCAAAACTATATTTATACCAAGACAGGCAAGATTGAAACTTTGCTCGATGGTTTAGTTTAACTAAAAATTTAGCCACTTTTGCCTAACCCAAGTGTTAAAACATGTTTCCTATAAAACTGAAGCATTTCACATTTAACTACCTTAGCAGTATTTATGATCCGAGTGTTGCTTTTCTTCTTGTGGATTTTATCTGGTCTCTTTTTCAGTGAGTGACCAGGTATACTGCCTGCTCGCAAAGGACAGTTCACATCCCCTAGAGCTTTTCTTGCAGATTGTTGCAAGTGAGGAGTTGTAGTTACCACCTTTCCAGTTCGTGGAGTCTGTAGTAAAGATGTTTCAATTGTAGCTGAAACAAGATGAAGTAGTTTTGACTGAACTAGAGTGAATGTAATAGTATAGGTTTTTGGCTTGCATACCAATATAATTGACAAGATCTTACTGGAGAAAGTGAGGTCTGCAGACGCTGGAGATCAAAGCTGAAACTTTATTGCTGGAACAGCACAGCAGGTCAGGCAGCATCTAGGGAACAGAAGATTCGACGTTTCGGGCACATGCCCTTCTTCAGGAAACCTGGGGCCTTCATACACTATTTTGAAGCAGTTTGAAAGCAGTTTCTAATCATCCTGTTCAGAGATTTACTGCACATTTAGAGTCAGAGTCAGAGACATACAGCATGGAAACAGACTCTTCAGTCCATGCTGACCAGATATCCCAACCCAATCTAGCAACCAGCCCATATCCCTCCAAACCCTTCCTATTCATATACCCATCCAAGTGCCCCTTAAATGTTGCAATTGTACCGGCCTCCACCACTTCCTCTGGCAGCTCATTCCATACACGTACCACCCTCTGCGTGAAAAAGGTTGCCCCCCCCCCTCCCCCCGAGGTCTCATCTTTCCCCTCTCCCCCTTAATCTATGCCCTCTACTTCTGGACTCCCCGAACCCATGGAAAAGACTGTCTATTTATCCTAATCATGCCCCTCATTTTATAAACCTCTACAAGGTCATCCCTCAAACTCCGACGCTCCAGGGAAAACAGCCCCAGCCTGGTCAGTCTCTCCCTATAGCTCAAATCCTCCAACCCTGGCAACATCCTTGTAAATCTTTTCTAAACCCTTTCAAGTTTCACATCTTTCCGATAGGAAGGAGACCAGAATTGCACACAATATTCCAACAGTGGTCTAACCAATGTCCTGTACAGCATCATTGCCCCACCCTTTTCTCTCCATAGCCACTATTTCTCATCTTGTCAAGGAACAGGTTTCCCATTGGTGTGGACCATTGACAGTAGGATGGGTTGAAAACTTTCCAACCTCAATCAGTTGAAATCCAGGAGAAAATGACACTGATCAAGCTTGTGGAACTTCAGATTGCAGATGATAAGGTTACCTTCTGTCTCTTAGAAGAGAATCTTCAAATATCATTTAATACCTTCTCACAGAAGCATACCAAAGAATTAGTGTCCGCCTCAATCTCAAGAAGATTCAAATCCTTTACCAACCTATCCACAGTGAAGTTCTAGTCCATTTCTCCATGAAGATCAATGGAGAAATCCCCCCAAAGTGGAACATTTCCCCTACCTGGGAAACAACCTCTCATCTAAGGCTGACAGTGATGAAGAGATTGAACACTGCATCCAATCTTCAAGCATCACCTTTGGGCATCTAAAGATAAGAGACTTCAATGACTGTGACATCCGTACTGATACCAAGGTCTTTGTGTACAAGGCAGTCATCCTTCTGACTCTTCAACATGGCTCAGAAACTTGGACTACATATAGGCACCTCGTCATGACCCATGACTAATATTATCATTGCTCTTTGAGATGGATTCTCTGCATCAACTGGGAGGATAGGCATACTTTTTTAAAATTCACTTGTGGCACTGGGGCATTGCTGACTGGCCAGCGTTTATTGTCTATCTCTAGTTGCCCTTGATCTGAGTGCCTTATGAAGCCATTTCAGAGGGCAGTTGAGAGTCAACGACATTGCTGTGGGGCTGCAATGACATATAGATCAGATGAGGTAAGGACATTAGTGAGCCAGATGGTTTTTATGACAATCAGCAATAGCTTCATGGTCATCAGTTGATTTTAGTTCTCAACCTTTTAAAAGTTGAATTCAAATTCCGCTATCTGCCATGGCGAGATGTGAACCCCACTCCCTTGCTCTGGATTAATTGTCTGGCGATAATACCACTAGGTCCTCATCTCTCCCTGACACTGACATTAATGTCTTTGAAGCAGCTAACAACATCAACATCGAAGCCATGATCATCTAAAACCAAATCTGCTGGTCAGACTGTGGCTTAGGATGCCTGAGTTCTAATTGCTAAAAAAAATCTTCTTCATCCAGCTGAAGGAAACACTCGATCGAAAGACTACATAGGAAGTTGCTGCTCCCTTAGTCAAGCTATTCTAGTACAGATACAGTACTGGCATGTACCCAGCAATGTGGAAAACTATAAAGACATGTCATGTACACAAAAACAGGACAAATCCAACCCAGCCAATTGTCGTCCCATCAGTCCAACTCTCAATCATCAGTAAAGTGATACAAGGTGTCATCAACAGTGCTGTCAATAAGCACCTGCTCAGCAATAATCTGCTCAATGATGCCCAGTTTGGGTTCTGCCAGAGCCACTCAGCTCCTGACCTCATTACAATCTTGGTTCAAATGTGGACAAAGGAACTGAACTCCAGAGGTTAAGTGAGAGTGACAACCTTTGACATTAATGCCTCGTTCGACTGAATGTGGGATATTTGGTAATGATTGCACAATGTACAGCACCATTTACAACTCCTCAGATACTAAAGCAGTCCATGTTCAAATGCAGGAAGACCTGGGCAAAATCCTGATTTGGGCAAACAAGTGGCAAATAATGTTCATGCCACACAAGAGCCAGGCAATGACCATCTCCAACAAAATAGAATGTAATCATCTTCATTTGATGTTCAATAGCATTACCATCACTGAATCCCTCCTTATTGGCATCCTGGGAATTACCATTGACTAGAAACTGAACTGGACTAGCCCTATAAAAGAATGACTACAAAAGTAGTTCAGAAGCTAGGAATTCTTAAATAGGTTAATGACATGTTGGTGGAGTGGGGAAATAGATGGCAGATGAAATTCAATGCAGAAGTTCAATGAGATGATGCTCTTTGGACAGCCAGTAGAAAATAGTGTGTTGCCCTAAAAATGTGTGCAATAGCAGGATAATCTAGATGTATATGTACATTAGTCATTAAAGGAGATAGGACAGAGACAGCAAACACTTAATAGCACATACTGAGTGACTTACTCAGTTTTGTTACTTGGGCATTAGAGTACAGGGGCATGAAGACTTTGCTGAACTTGCAGAAGACATTGGTTAAAGCTCAATTGGAGTACTGTATAAAGTTCTGGGTGCCACACTTTGGGAATGATGTGGGTGCAATTGAGAGAGTGCAGAAGGAGTTTACAAGAATGACTCCAAGGATGAGACATTTCAGTTCTGAGGATCGTTTGGAAACATTGGGATTGTTTTTCTGGGAGAGGAGCCAACTAAGAGGGGATTTGATCAAAGATTTGAAAATCATGAAGAACTTATTCAGAATAGATAGTGAGAAACTGTGGGCCTTCCCATGGCTTGCCACTTCAACTCACAATCCTGCTCCCAAGCCCACGGCACGGTGGCACAGTGGTTAGCAGGTACCTGGGTTCAATTCCTGCCTCAGGCAATTCTCTGTGTGGAGTTTGCACATTCTCCCTGTGTCTGCCCAGGTTTCCTCCGGGTGCTCCGGTTTCCTCTCACAGTCCAAAGATGTGCAAGTTAGGTGAATTGGCCATGCTAAATCGCCCATAGTGTTAGGTGAAGGGGTAAATGTAGGGGAATGGGTCTGGGTGGGTTGCTCTTCGGAGGGTCGGTGGGGACTTGTTAGGCCGAAGGGCCTGTTTCTACACTATAAATAATCTAATCTACATGTCTGTCCTTGGCCTGCTGCAATGTTCCAGTGAAGCTCAGCGCAAACTGGAGGAACAGCATCTCATCTTCCGACTAAGCAAGTTACAGCTTCGATAACTTCAGATGATTATCCCATCTTGACCCCTCTGTTTTCATTCTGCTCTGTAATTTTATTTCATTTATCTTTTTTCACTGTTCTGTACCTCCTACTTCTTGATTGTCTCTCTTTCTCTCGCTCCCCACTCTCTCATCCCCTTCTTTCTCTCCTCTTCCTGCTTTGCTACCCTTCTCCCCTGTGTTCCATTTTGCATCTGCTTCAACCCTCCCCCCCATCCCCCACATATTTTGTCACATAGCCCTGGCTTCAACCTTGGTCATTCACAGCTCCTAATCTCCCTGTAATCTCTCTATGCACTGTCATTATCATCTTTTTATTGCTACCTTTGCTTTAGATTAGATTAGATTATATTACTTACAGTGTGGAAACAGGCCCTTCGGCCCAACAAGTAATTTACCTCCCATGTCTCCAAATCCTGTCTACCATCTCAGACAAAAATCAGGAACCTGATGCTTTGCTAGGTGTAGCTTCAATCATGCCAAAACACAATACTTGCCAGGACAAATCAGCCCATCAAATTCCATCAACAATCACCAATGTTCAGTAACAGCAATCTACATGTTTACTATGCAACATCTGCATTATGCACAGCAGCAACTTGCCAAAGCTCCTTCAACTGCACCTTCTAAATCCACGACCCCTACAACCAAGGAGAAGAGGGCAGCAAGTAAATACCTTTGAATACTGGACACTAACAAGCTATTAAAATAACCCTTTATAAGTTCGGTGATTGCTGCTAAAAAATCATTTGACCTTTGGCATTCGAGGTACCTAACTAAATATGAATAGCCGTCCAGAGAGTTCACAAACCTGTTTGTTTAAGGAAGGACCAACGTAAAAGGACAATGAAATTTATGGTCTGGCTATTTGTTTCCTAGGAGAGAGTGAGGACTGCAGATGCTGGAAATCAGAGTCAAAAGGTGTGAAGCTGAAAAAGCACAGCAGGTCAGGCAGCATCTGAAGAGCAGGAGATATGTCCTTCATATCTCAAACATATGTCCTTCATCGAGAATGTGGGGAGGGAGGAAGGGGGCAAAGAGAAAAATAGGAGGGTGGAGGTGGGGCTAGGGGGAAGGTAGTTTGGAAGGTGATAGGCAGATGGAGGTGGGGGAAATGGTGATAGGTCAGAGGGGAGAGTGGAGCAGATAGGTAGGAAAGAAGATGGACAGGTCAAGAGGGTGGTGCCGAATTGGAGGGTTGGATCTAGGATGAGATGGGGATAGGGGATGACAAAACTGGTGGAAACGATGTTGATGCATGTGGTTGGAGGGTCCCAATGTGGAAAATGAGGCATTCTTCCTCCAGGCGTCAGGTGGCTTGGATTTAGTGTGGAGGAGGCCAAGGACTTGCACACACTTGGCAGAGTGGCAGGGGGAGGTGAAGTGGTCGGCCACGGGGTGGTGGGGTTGTTTGGTGCATATGTCCCAGAGATGTTCTCTGAAACATTCTGCGAGTTGGCATCCTGTCTCCCCAATGCAGAGGAGACCATATCAAGAGCAACGGAAACAGTAGATAAGGTGTTTGGACGTGCTGGAAAACCTCTGCTGGAAAGATCCTTTGGGCCTTGGATGGAAGTGAGGGGGGAGATGTGGATACTGGTTCTACACCTCTTGTGGTGGCAAGAGAAGGTGCCAAGAGTGGAGGGTGGGTTGGTGGGGCCCGTGGACCTAACAAGGGAGTCGTGGAGGGAATAGTCTCTACGGAATGCTGATAAGGGTGGTGTGGTGGGCTCTGATTGTAGGTGGTGGAAATGGCGGAGGACAATACGTTGTATCCAGAGATTAGTGGGTTTGAAGGTGAGGATGAGAAGAGCTCTATCAAGGGGTGGGGTTCAAAGGCGGAGGTGCGGAAAATGTAAGAGATGTGCTGTAGGGCACTGTTGACCACATGGGAGGGGAAACTGCCGTACCTGAAATAGGAGGCCATCTGGGACGTCATAGTAAACAAATAGTGAACAAATTCAATCTGTGTCAGATACGTGAAACGACACTATCAACTTTAGATTATATTACAATGGATTTCTCATCTGAACTAAACTGGATAACAATCAAATGTATTTAATAATGCAGGGTTTTGGAATCAGCATGAACACTACCCCTTATTTTGGATTGGGACTTTGAACTTGGAAAAGTGACATGAAGAAACCATGAGATAGTAATCAAGTCATAGAGATATACAGCACGGAAACAGACCCTTCCGTCCAACTCGTCCATGTCGACCAAATATCCCAACCCAATCTAGTCCCACCTGCCAGCACCCAGCCCATATCCCTCCAAACCCTTCCTATTCATATACCCACCCAAATGCCTCTTAAATGTTGCAATTGTACCAGCCTGCACCACTTCCTCTGGCAGCTCATTCCATTCAGGTACCACCCTCTGCGTGAAAAAGTTGTTCCTTAGGTCTCTTTTATATCTTTCCCCTCTCACCATAAACCTATGCCCTCTAGTTCTGGATTCCCCGACCCCAGGGAAAAGACTTTGTCTATTTATCCTATCCATGCCCCTCATGATTGTAGAAACCTCTATAAGGTCACCCCTCAGCCTCCGACGCTCAAGGGAAAACAGCGCCAGCCTATTCAGTCTCTCCCTATAGCTCAAATCCTCCAACCCTGGCAACATCCTTGTAAATCTTTTCTGATCACTTTCAAGTTTCGCAACATCTTTCCGAAAATGAAGGAGACCAGAATTGCACGCAATATTCCAAAGGTGGCCTAACCAATGTCCTGTACAGTTGCAACATGACCTCCCAACTCCTGTACTCAATACTCTGACCACCAAAGGAAAGCATACCAAACACCTTCTTCACTATCCTGCGACTCCACTTTCAAGGAGCTATGAACCTGCACTCCAAGGTCTCTTTGCTCAGCAACACTCCCAAAGGACCTTACCATTAAGTGAATAAGTGCTGCTAAGATTTGCTTTCCCAAAATGCAGCACCTTGCATTTATCTAAACACCATCTGCCACTTCTCAGTCCATTGGCCCATCTAATCAAGATCCCATTGTAATCTGAGGGAACCTTCTTCGCTGTCCACCACACTTCCAATTTTGGTGTCATCTGCAAACTTACTAACCATATCTCCTACATTCACATCCAAATCATTTATATAAGTAACGAAAAGTAGTGAACCCAGCATCAATCTTTGTGACACTCCACTGGTCACAGGCCTCCAGTCTGAAAAACAACCTTCCACCACCACCCTCTGTCTTCTAACTTTGAGTCAGTTCTGTATCCAAATGGCTAGTTCTCTCTGTATTCCATGAGATCTAACCTGGTAAAACAGTCTCCCATGGGGAACCTTGTCAAACACCTTACTGAAGTCCATATAGATCATGTCTACCGCTGTGCCCTCATCAATCCTCTTTGTTACTTCTTCAAAAAATTCAATCAAGTTTGTGAGACATGATTTCCCACGCAAAAACCCTGTTGACTATCCCTAATCAGTCCTTGCCTTTCCAAATACATGTACATCCTGTCCCTCAGGATTCCCTCCAACAACTTGCCCACCACCGACATCAGGCTCATCAGTCTATGGTTTCCTGGCCTTTCATAAACCACCTTTCTTAAACAAACCACTTTAGCCAACTTCCAGTCTTCCGGCACCTCATCTGTGACTATCGATGATACAAATATCTCAGCAAGAGGCCCAGAAATTACTTCCCTAGTTTCCCACAGAGTTCTAGGGTACACCTGATCAGGTCCTGGGGATTTATCCACCTTTCTGCATTTCAAGACATCCTGCACTTCTTCCTCTGTCATATGGACACTTTTCAAGATGTCACCACCTATTTCCTTATGTTCTATATCTTCCATGTCCTTTTCCACAGTAAATACTGATGCAAAATGCTGATCTTTGAGAGGTCCTATTCTCTCCCTAGCTAACCGTTGTCCTTAATGTATTTGTAAAAACCCTTTGAATTTTCCTTATCTCTATTTGCCAAAGCTGTTTCATGTCCCCTTTATTCCCTCCTGATTTCCCTCTTAACTAAACCTCTACCTCCTTTATACTCTTCTAAGGATTCATTCGATCTATCTGTCTATATCTAGCATATTCTTCCTTCTTTTTCTTAACCAAACCCTCAATTTCTTTTGTTATCCAGCATTCCCGACACCGAGCAGCCTTTCCTTTCATGCTAACAGGAATATATTGACTCTGGACTCTCGTTATCTTATCTCTGAAAGTTTCCCATTTTCCAGCTGTCCCTTTACCTGTGAACATCTGCCCCCAATCAGGTTTTGAAAGTACTTGCCTAATTCCGTCAAAATTAACCTTCCTCCAATTTAGAACTTCAACTTTTAGACCTGGTGTATCCTTTTCCATCACTAATTAAAACTGATAGAATCATGATTGCTGGCCCCAAGGTGACATCTCAGTCACCCCAAGAGTAGGTCACGTTTGCACTTTCTCTAGTAGGTACATCCACATATTGAATCCCATAGAGTCCTACAGCATAGCCCAAATTAGTCCATGCTGACCAAAATGTCTGTCCACATTAATCCCATTTCTCTGCACTTGGCCCATATCCTTCTAACCCTTTCCTATCCATGTATTTGTCCAAATGCCTTTTAAATGTTGTTAATATACCCATCTCAACCACTTACACTGGCAGGTCATTCCTTATGCATACCACCCTCTGTGTAAAAAGGTTGCCCCTCAGGTTCCCTTTTATTCTTTCCCCACTAACTTGATGTTCTCAAGTCCTTGATTCCCCAGCCCTGGGAATAAAGACTGAGTGCATTCCCCTATCCTTGCCTCTTATGATCTTATACACCTCTATCAGGTCCCCCTCAGTCTCCTACACTCCAAAGAAAAAAACATTAGCTTGTCCAACCTCTCCTTTTTAGTTAGACAATTGAGTTCAGGCAACACCCTTGTAAATTTCATCTGCACTCTGTCCGGTTTAATAACACCCTTTCTATAGCAAGGTGACAAAAACTGAACTTAATACTCTAATACCTAGTTCCATTACCTCGAAAATACATTGGACTCAATTAAGATTAAATATCTATTACGGTTAGCTACGTGAACGTAGCATCTGAACAACTTTGAGAGATCCTGAAAATGGATGAACACGGGTTAGTTCCTCCCAAAAATTGCTCCTATTGTACCTTGATGGTTAGCACTTATCTTACAAAATCAGTTAACCCTTTCAGGTAATGAAGTATTGTTTAATCAACAATACCACCTTGTAGTGTTCAGTCAAATTCTGTTTTTAGAAGTGCTCCCTCCAAAGGTGTTTTTGTTATATCAATGCCAGTTGTTGTTGGGAGATGACAAGTAACAGTTTGGTGTAAATTGTCTTTTAAACTTCTGCTTATTTCTTTGTTTGCATACTTTGGTACATTTTTAAATGTCCATTGCTGTTTACAGGTTGTAAAACCCAGAACATATCTGAAAATTCAAACTTGTTAAAATGTGTAGTTCAAGATTTGTGGTTAAGCGATCAGCCAGATCAGGAACTACTTTTTCACAGTCCATTTTATCTGGTAGAATTCATCCATGCACATTATAACAACTGAGTCAGGTTTTGGTTCTGGTCAAAATTGAACTGTGCCAGACTTTCCTTCCCAAAATTATATTTTTTTTCAACACTGAGGAAAGATGAAAGAAACAAAGGTTGTATCAATAGACGAGATGCTAATTTGCCTTGTAAGGTAAGTACTGGGTTGGAGGATTGAGCTACAAGGAAAGGCTGAATAGGCTGGGGCAGTTTTCCCTGGACTGTTGGAGGCTGAGGGATGACCTTCTGGAAGTTTATAAAATCATGAAGATAGGATAAATAGACAAAGTTTTTTCCCTGGGATTGTGGAGTCGAGAACTAGTCGGTATATGTTGAAGGTGAGATGGGCAAGGTATAAAAGGGACCTAATGGGAAACTTTTTCACTCAGAGGGTGTTGCGTGTATAGAATGAGCTGCCAGATGAAGTGGTGGAGGCTGATACAATTACAGCATTTAAAAGGTACCTGGATGAGTATATGGGTAGGAAGGGTTTAGAGGGATATGGACCAAGTGCTGGCAAATGGGACTAGATTAGGTTGGGATATCTGGTCAGCATGGACAAGCTGGACTGAAGAGTCTGTATCCATGCTGAACATCTCTATGATTCTATCATTCTAAATGTAGCCTCACCAACGTTCTATATAACTGCAACATAACTTCCCAATATCTGTACTCAATGCCCTGACTGATGCAGACCAGTGTGCCAAAAGCCTTCTTCACTGCCCTGTCTACCTGTGACTCCACTATCAGAGAACTGTGAACCTGAACTCCAAGATCCCCCTGTTCCACTATTTTCCTTAAGGCCCCACCATTCACTATGAAACTGCTACATTGATTTGACCTTCCAAAATGCAATACCTCATACTTATTTATAAAAAGAAAACTCCATTTGCCATTTCTCAGCCCACTTCCTCAGCTGATCAAGACCCTGCTGCAATTTCTCACTGTCCACGATATTTTAGTATCATTAGCAAATTGAGTAATCATGCCTTGTACATTCTCGTCCAAATCACTGATATAGATAACAAACAGTAATGAGCCCAGCACTGCCTCCTGAGGCACTCCACTAGTCACAGACCTCCTTCTCAAATCAGCCAATAGCTGTTTGTTAGTCAAAAGAAGAAAATGGGCTGATATTCAGTGCTCCAATCATTGAGAACCAATCATTATCTGGCTGCAAGTCTCCAAATAGTCAAAATGATTTACCAGGAACACTTTGAAATTGGAAGATCTCAACAGAGAAGGACTCCCCACAAACGGTTCAGTGGAACAGGTTCACCTGAGATCCAACCTCCCTGAAATTTGACAAGAATACTCACAGCCTGTTGAGGAATGTTTCATTTTACAAGACTCCAAATTACCAAAGAAATTATAGGCCTGCTACATAGATCGTAAATCAGGCACTGGAATAATTATAAACTGTAACAGTTCATTATCCTAAACTTTATCTTATCATTCAGTGTGAGGGCCTTTTGTTTAGTTCTGTCTGTGAGTCAGTGATCTTCTTTGTGTACTCTGAAAAAAAATTACTTCTCTTGCATCACAAAATATACTGGTTACAGACCATTGGAGAACATTTGTATTCTGTCCGTGATTTTCAAATTACTTTGTTTTTTGTGCATCCCAGATCCCGTTGTAATCTGAGGGAACCTTCTTCGCTGTCCACCACACTTCCAATTTTGGTGTCATCTGCAAACTTACTAACCATATCTCCTACATTCACCAAATGGAGATAAGGAAAATTCAAAGGGTTTTTACAAATACATTCAGGACAACGGTTAACTAGGGAGAGAATAGGGCCTCTGGGCCACCCGGACGAACCAACCCAATCACCCTGTAGCACAGCATTTCAACTCCCCCTCCCACTCCACCGAGGATATGCAGGTCATTGGACTCATCCACCGCCAAACCACAACAACGCGACGGTCGGAGGAGGAGCGTCTTATCTTCCGACTGGGAACCCTCCAACCACAGGGGATGAACTTGGACTTCACCAGTTTCTTCATCCCCCCTCCCCCCACCTTGTCTCAGCCGAATCCCTCCAGCCCGGCACCGCCTTCCTGACCTGCAGTCTTCTTCTTGACCTCTCCGCCTCCACCCTACTCCGACCTATCACCTTCACCTTGACCTCTTTCCACCTATCACATTTCCAACGCCCCTCCTCCAAGTCCCTCCTCCCTACCTTTTATCTTCTCCTGCTGAACACTCTCTGCTCATTCCTGAAGAAGGGCATGTGCCCGAAACGTCGAATCTTCTGTTCCCTAGATGCTGCCTGACCTGCTGTGCTGTTCCAGCAATAAAATTTCAGCTTTGATCTCCAGCGTCTGCAGACCTCACTTTCTCCTCTCAAAGATCAGCAAGGCAGACTTTGTGTGGAGTCACAGGAGGTGGGGGTATTTTGCATCAGCATTTACTGTGGAAAAGGACATGGAAGATATAGAACGTAAGGGTCAAAAACCACATTTCCTCAGAGTCAAATGGCATGGAAACAAATCCTTCAGTTCAACCAATTCATGCTGAATATAGATCCGAACTATCTATGTGTTTCTTAAACATTGTAATTGTGCCCGCATCCTCCACTTTATAGGTTTTTATTGAGATGTCTCTCTTGATTAGACTTTAAAAATATAAAAGGATGGGTACTAAGCTAGCCTGGATCTGTACTTTTAGATCAGTAAGACTACTATTTTCTGGGTCTGTAGGTAGTTAGGGTGCAAAGATGGCCATTAGTAGAGTTATGTGCTCTTCCTGTTGATGTGGGAGATTTGGGTCAGTTTCCACGTTACTGACGATTATGTCAGCTGGAAGTGCGTTCCGTTGCGATTCCTATTGGATCACATTGATTGGTTGGAGCAGTAGTTCAAGCAATGAGGAAGTTACAGGAGCTATGGGATGTGATAGATGGCAGTTGCATGGAGAGAGTTAGTTGGGTTACATCCAGGAAAGATAGAAGCGGGAGGCAGGAAATGAGAGAGTCTCCTGTGGCCACCCCCATCTCAAACAAGTTGTGCTGTTTTGGAAAATAAAGAGGGTGATGGACTCTCAGGGGAATGTAGCAGTGACAGCCAAGTGTTTGGTACCGAGACTGGCTCTAATATAACAAAGGGGACTCTCTAGTCAGAGGCAAAGACAAATATTTCTATGGCCAACAGCGAGACATCAGAATTGTGTATTGCCTCCCTGGTTGAAGAGTGTGGTGCTGGAAAAGCACAGCCAACCAGGGAGCATCCAAGAAGCAGGAGAGTTGACTTTTGAATGTTGTTCTTGATGAAGAGCATATGCTAGAAACATCGACCCTCCGGCCCCTTGGGTGCTGCCTGACCAGCGGTGCTGGTCTCCAGCATCTGCAGTCCTCACTTTCTCCCTGTTGCTTCCCTGGTGCCAGGATCAAGAATATCTTGGAGAGGATGGAGAATATGCTCAAAGTGCAGAGGGACCAGCAGGAATGTTCTTGTAACTAACAACATAGGAAGAAAAAAGGATGAGATTCTGAGGAGACAATACAGGAAGTTAGGCAGGAATTTAAAAGTAGTTCCTTGACTGCAGTAATATCTGGATTAATCCTGGTGCCATGAGCTACTGAGGGTAGGAATAGGAAGACAGAGCAGATAAATGCGTGAGTAAGGAGCTGGTGTAGGGAAGAAGGATTCACATTTACGTATCATTGGGACATCTTCTGGGGTAGAAGTGACCTGTATAAAAAGGATGGATTGCACCTGAATTGGAAGGGGACTGATACTGGTGGGGAGATTTGCCAGAGCTGCTCAGGTGAATTTATAAAAAAGAATCATGGAGATAGTGAGGAAAGAGATCAGTTTGATACTGGTGCAGTTCGGAAACGTTGTGATTCAAATAGTCAGGGCAGGTAGAAACAAAGCAGAGAATGAGGTAGGACTGATAAATTAAACTGCATTTATTTCATTGCAAGAGGCCTAACAGGTAAGGCAGCTGCTGTCAGTGCATGGTTGGGAATGTGGGACTGGGATATCATAGCAATTCCAGATATGTGGCTCAGAGACGTACAGGACTGGCAGCTTAATGTTCCAGGGTATAGATGCAAGAGGAAGGATAGAAAGGAGGGGAAGAGAGGAGGGGGAGTGGCATTTTTGATTAGGTAACATTATGGTGGTTCTGGGGGGATATTCCTGGGAATACATCCAGGGAGGTTATTTGGGTGAAATCGAGAAATAAGAAAAGGATAATCAACTTACTGGGATTGTACTATAGACCCAACAACAGTCAGCAGGAAATTGAGAAACAAATTTGTAAGGAGATCTCAGTTATCTGTAAGAATAATAACTTTTCAAAGGTACTCTGGGAATGCCGTAGTGTTTGGGTGAATGGGCTTGGATAGAGAGGAATTTGTTCAATGTGTACAAGAAAATTCTCTGATTCAGTATGTGAACATACTTACTAAGAGAAGGTGCAAAACGTGATCTATTCTTGGGAAATAAGGCAGGGCAGGTGACTGAGGTGTCAGTGGGGGAACATGTTTGGGCCAGTGACCATTATTGTATTAGTTTTAAAATAGGGATGGAAAATGATAGTCTGGATCTAAACATTAAAGTTCTAAATTGGAGAAAGGCCAATTTTGACAGCATTAAGCAAAATCTTTCAAAAGTTGATTGAGGGTGGATGTTTGCAGGTAAAGGGACAGCTAGAAAAAGGGATAATGAGAGTCCAGAGACAGTATATATCTTTTAGGATGAAGGGCAAAGCTGGTAGATGGAGAGAATGCTAGATGACCAGAGAATTTGAGGTTTTGGTTAAGAATAAGAAGGAAGCATATGTCAGTTATAGACAGGAGACATCAAAAGAATCCCGAGAAGGCTATAAAGGCAAAAGGGGTATACTTAACAGGGAAATTAGGAGGGCAAAAAGGTGACATGAGATAGCTTCGGCAAATAGGGGAAGGAGAATCCAAATGGATTCTACAAATACGTGAAGGGCAATGGGTAACGAGGGGGAGAGTAAGGCCCCTCAAAGATCAGCAAGGCAGCCTATGTGTGGAAGTGCAGGTGACAGGGGAGATATTAAAGGGGTATTTCGAGTCAGTGTTTACTATGGAGGAGGACATGGAAAATAGAGAATGCAGGGAAATAAGTAATGATATTTTGAAAAATATCCATATTCGAGAGGAGGGAGTGCTGGATGTCTTAAAATGCGTAAAAGTGAATAAATCCCTCGGACCTGATCAAGTATACCATAGAGCTTTGTGGGAAGCTAAGGAAGTGATTGCTGGGCCCCTTGCTGAGATATTTGTATCATCGACAGCCACAGATGAGGTGCTGGAAGACTGTAGGTTGGCTAACGTGGTGCCATTATTTAAGATAAATGGGAAGGAAATGCCAGGGAACTAGAGACCGCTGAGCTGAATATTGGTAGTGGGCAAATTGTTGTAGGGAATCCTGAGGGTCAGGATTTGCATGTATTTGGAAAGGCAAGGACTGATTAAGGATAGTTAACATGGCTTTGTGCGTGGGAAATTAGGTTTCACTAACTTGATTGAGTTTTTTGAAGTAGTAATGAAGAGGATTAATGAGGGCAGAGGGGTAGACGTGATCTATATGGGCTTCATCAAGGCGTTCAACAAGGCTCCCCATGGGAGACTGATTAGCAAGGTTAGATCTCACGGAATACAGAGAGAGCTAGCTATTTTGATACAGAACTGGCTCGAAGGTAGAAGACAGAGGGTGGTGGTGGAGGGTTGTTTTTCAGACTGGGGGCCTGTAACAAACAGGCCACAAAGATCGGTGCTGGGTCCACTTCTTTTCACCATTTATATAAATAATTTGAATGTGAATATGGGAGGTATGGTTAGTAAGTTTGCAGATGACACCAAAATTGGAGGTTTATTAGACAGTGAAGAAGATTACCTCTGAGTAAAACAAAATCTCAATCAGATGGGCTCATGGGTCAAGGAGTGGCAGATGGCATTTAATTTAGACAAATGTGAGGTGCTGAACAAAGAGAACTTGGAGTGCAGGTTCGTTAGTTCCTTGAAAGTGGAGTCACAGGTGGATAGGACAGTAAAGGGATTTGGTGTGCTTGCCTTTATTGGTCAATGCATTGAGTATAAGAATTGGGAGGTCATGTTGGGGCTGTACAGGATATTGGTTAGGCCACTATTGGAATACTGCGTCCAGTTCTGGTCGTCCTGAATGTTGTTAAACTTGAAAGGGTTCAGAAAAGATTTACAAGGATTTTGCCAGGGTTGGAAAATTTGAGCTATTGGGAGAAGTTGAATAGACTGGGGCTGTTTTCCCTGGAGTGTTGGTGGCTCGTAGAGTGTTGGTGACCTCACAGAGGCTTATAAAATCATGAGGAGCATGAGTAGCACAAATACACAAGATCTTTTCACCGGGGTGGTGGAGTCCAAAACTGGAGGGTAAAAGTTTAAGGTGAGAGGGAAAGATTTAAAAGGGACCTATAGGTCAACATTTCCATGCAGAGGGTGGTATGTGAATGAGCTGCCAGAGGAATTGGTGTAGATTGGTACAATTGTGTTGATGCTGCTCCTTTAAGCATGTATTGTCCTTGACTGTTTTTCAAAAGTGTTTTACGAGATACTGGTTCCGAGATGTCTGGCTTGATCCATAACAGATTGGGGACTCTTTGCGGGATTTATTCTATCATTCCAATTTGGAATTAGTTTGCTGGATTCGAAGACAGCGAGTGGTCAGTGTTAGGGTCTTTTCTGGGAATTGAATTCGGTTGGTTTAATCAGCGCTTGGGATAATACTGGCTCTTTCAGTCACTGAGAGATTTTTGGAGGTGGAAGAAGTGACTCTATGGGGCCTTGGAAAAGGTGATTAAGGCCAAGCTACTGGAATTAGCAGACAAGCTGCGGTTGGAGCTGCCTCCTTCCGGGAGGAAAGGAGAAATAATTACAGCAAAAGCTCAGCATTTAAATTTGCTGGAAATGCTATCAGAATCTTTAGAGATGGCTAAAACTCAATTGAAAATGAAGCAGCTTGAGTTAGAGGAAAAAGACAAAGAAAGGGCAACAGAAATGAAATGGTTTGAATTACAGTTAAAAACAGAGGAAAGGGAAAAAGAACAAAAACAAAAAGAGAAAGAGAAATGAGAGAGGGAAAAGGAATAAAGAGAGGGAGTTCGAACTTCAGAAATTGGCACTTAGACAGGAAGGTCAGCTGAAAGGAACGGAGATGCAGGAGGTAAGCTTAGTGAGGAACAGAGCAAACTCATGGCAGCCAAAGGCCTGTTTCAATATATTCATGCATTGCCTAAATTTGATGAGAAGGATGTGGAAGCCTTTTTCACCTCATTTGAAAAGGTGGCTAAAAAATGCAGTCACCAGTGACCTTGGGGGTTTTGTTGATCCAAACAAAACTTGTAGGTAGAGCTGGTGAGGTATTTGCATCACTATCAGAGGAGGGATCTGGGCGTATAAGGAAGTGAGGAAAGCCATCTTAAGTGCATATGAACTTCTGCCAGAAGCCTACAGACAGTCTTTCAGGAATCTAAGGAGGGACCCTGGTCAAACCTACATTGAGTTTGAAAGGAGCAAACAAATTAATTTTGGTAGGTGGATAAGGGGATTAAAAGTAGAGCAAATCTATGACTGTCTTAGAATGACAAGTATTGTGGAGGAGTTCAAAAATGCACTTCCTGGTATAGTGAGAACTCATGTGGAAGAACAGAGAATTAAAGCGGGAAGATCAGCAAGTGAAATGGCTAATGATTATGAGTTGGTTCATAACTCAAAGTTTGGCTTCCAAAATCAATTTCAATCCGTGAGGAATAGGAATTGGGGAAATTGATAAATCCTCATGTGGATTTCGGTGAAGATCACAAGGATAACTTACCACAGGGTAAGAAGGAAACCCTTGAAGGAGAAAGAGAAGTTAAAAAGCTCCAGTGTTTTCACTGCAATAAAATAGGCCACATGAAATCAAAGCGTTGGTGGGTTAGGAAAAGCACTGGGAAGGCAGATGTAGGAAAATAGGATAAGCCAGTGAATTTTGTTGGAGTAGTAATGGAAAGCACAGTGGAAGCTAGAAAGCTGCACCAGAATGTATAGCCTGGTCAGAGGTTGGTTAAGGAGGAAGTGCCAGATCTTCTTAAACCATATACCTGCAAAGGTAAAGTTTACTAGCATAGGCCAGGAGCAGCAGGTAAAGAGGTTACAGGATCCTCTCAATCTTTGATATTCAAAGATAAGGAGATATCTACTTCTGAATAATTATTGCCAGAAAAGGTGCTAGTATTGTGAATTCACAGGGAGACAATAAGTGCTCAATTATGTAGAGTGTGGTGAGAATGTCCAGTGAGGACTGGACAAACTCTCAGCTCCAGGAATACAATTTGTCCTTGCTAACGATATAGCTGGTTCACATGTGGGAGTGCTGCCTACTGTGGTTGAAAAGCCAGTGGAAATGCAGGCAACTGAACTATTGCAGGACACATATTCTGGGATTTTACCTGACTATGCGGTAACAAAGTCACAAAGTCACCAGGAGAGATAAGAGTCCAGATAAGAAAGTTGGAATTAGCAGAGACCCTGTAAGATCAAATGGTTGACACAAAACAGGAGCAGATAGATGACAAGATGATAGATGATAATGGTCTTGAGCTCAGATAAATTAACTGAGTTACAGCAGAAAGATGAAAATGAGGTTTGAGAAGATTTGTAGCTCAGATTGAGGTTCTTGATGTAAGTTTGCTCACTGAGCTGGAAGGTTTGTTTTTACACATTAGGTCACCATACTAGGTGACATCATCAGTGAGCCTCCAGTGAAGCACTGGTATTAGTGACCCACTTTCTATATATGTGTTTAGATATCCTTGGGCTGGTGACATCATTTCCTGTGGTGGTGTCATTTCCTCTGTGATGTCATTTCTGGTTCTTTTTCTCAGAGGGTGGTAAATGGGGTCTAAGTCAATGTGTTTGTTGATAACATTCCGGTTGGAGACAAAATGCATCCAGAAACTCTAGCCACTGAGTAGACTGCCAGACTACTCAGGCCTTTTGGCATCATGGTAGTGCACAAACCCACCACTAAAACAATAGTCAATGAACTTGGATGACCCGATACAGACAACCTAGTAAAACTAATGTTATTTACAAAATACCTTGCAAGGACTGTAACAAACACTACATTGGACAAACAGGCAGAAAACTAGCCACCAGGATACATGAACATCAACTAGCCACAAAAAGACATGACCCTCTCTCATTAGTATACTTAAATACAGATGAGGAATGACATCACTTAGACTGGGACTACACATCTATCCTAGGATAAGCCAAACAGAGACACACACTAGAATTCCTAGCAGCATGGCATTCCAAACTAAACTCTATCAATAATGACATTGACTTAGACCCCATTTACCACCCTCTGAGGAAAAGAACAGGAAATGACATCACCAACCCAAGGAAACCTAAACACATAAACAGAAAGTGGGTCACTAACACCAGTGTTTCACTGGAGGCTCACTAGTATGGTGACGAATCATCTGAAAATGAACTTTCCAGCTCAGCAAGCAAACTTACAGCCAGAAAGATGAAAATTTAAATCAATTGTATCAAAAGGTATACACAGAGAAAGAGTCTACATGTATCCCTGTATGCTATTATCTTAGAAATGATTTCTTAATGAGGAAGTGGAAACTATCACATATTCAGGCAGATGAAAAATGGGCAGAAGTTCACCAAGTCGTATTGCCAGTGAGTTATAGAACGGAGGTGTTGCGGGTGGCGCATGATATACCAGTCAGTGGTCATTTAGGGGTGAGAAAATGTCAAACTAAAATACAAAAACATTTTTACTGGCCTGGACTGCACAAGGATGTAGGTGAATTTTGGCAGGCATGACATACATATCAGGAAAACCACAGGCAGTAATGAAACCCACACCTTTAATACCCATTCCTGCAGTTGAGGAATCATTTACAAGTATCTTAATTGATTGCGTGGGACCCCTACCTAAAACAAAAAGTGGGAATCACTATTTGTTAACAATAATGGATATGTCCACTAGATTTCCACAGGCCATTCCATGACACAAAATCACAGCTAAATGGATTGTAGAGGAATTAGTCAAAGTTTTCACCAGATACAGACTACCTACAGGTATACAAACAGAATAAGGGTCAAACTTTAAATTAAAATTATTCAGGGAAGTTATTGGCAGCTTAGGAATAAAACAATTCAAACCTACTGTGTACCATCCAAAGGGGCAGAGCGCTAGAAAGGTGGCATTAGACATTAAAGATCATATTGAGTGCTTACAATTAAGACAATCCACAGGATTGGGATAAGGGAATTCTGTTTATATTTTTTGCCATCAGAGGTGCACCAAATGAATCGACAAAATTCAGTCCACTTGAATTAGTTATTGGGCAAGAAGTGAGAGAACTGCGAGAATTGATTAAAGAGAAATTGCTAAGTCAGAATTCCGAAACCGCACATTTGGACTGTATGTTAAATTTTAGGGAACGATTAAATAGAGCGGGAGAGTTGGCTCGACAGCACTTAAAAGTATTACAGCATACAATGAAATGGGAAGCAGACAACAAATCAAAAACTCTCAATTTTGATGTGGGAGATAAGGTTCTACTTCCAGTGATACCTTTAAAAATAAGGTTTAGTGAACTTTATCAACTCAAAAGGAAATTGAGTGAGGAGAACTATTTGACACAGACTCCAAACAGAAAGAAATCTCATAGAATGTGTCATGTGAATATGGTCACAAGGTGTTTTGATAGGGAAGGAAAGCAAGAGGAGACTGTGTTATTGGTTACAACACAGAGGGAAGAACTATGTTCAGGGGTTTCTGAATTGGATATTCCTCAAATTAAATTGGACAATGAGGAAGTTGTCAAAAATTGGGATAAATTATTGTGTTACCTTCCAGAAGAAAATCAAAATAACCTGGAAGAGTTATTACTATCACATTACTATTATATATGTGGAAATAAGCTGGGAAGTACTAAACTAATTATGCATAATGCAGATAAAGGAGATGTTGTTCTGATTAAGCAACATTCTTTGAGGCATAACCCTCTGAAGGTTAAAAAGGAGATTGAAAGTATGCTCCAAGATGGCAAAATCGAATTGAGTTACAGTGACTGGAGCTCACCCATAGTAATGGTGCCAAAACCAGATGGTACCCAATGGTTATGAGTGGACTGTTGCAAAGTCAATGCATTCACAAAGACTGATGTATATCTGATTCCATGTTTGGAAGACTGAGTTGAAAAGCTGGGACAAGCACCTCATATTTCTAAGTTGCATTTGCTCAGAGGGTACTAGCAGGTAACTTTGTCCGAAAGAGCGACGTCAAATGGACTGGATCAATTTTTTTTTTTAATAGATATTTTTATTAGAAATTTAACATTTTTACAAGTTTACAAAAATAAACAAAACTCTCAGATATAAACATTGATATACAATTAGCTCAAATATACAATAGCCAAAATTTGACACACAAAAAAAACAACAAAACAAAAAAAAAACGAAAAGAAAAAAAAAACAAACAAACAAAACTCAACTATCTACTAATCTAACCTACAACTAACCAAGGTGTATATTTAAGTCTCTTACATGCTCGGGATGTGTTAGCATCAGATATAATAAAACCCGTATTCGTGCGGGATTCCTCCCCCGAGGGGCCGCGGACCAGCCAGGTTTGTAATCTCAATTAAATAAAAGCCCTTGTTAGGATAGCCGAAATATCTGTATTTATGTAATTCAAAAAGGGCTGCCATATTTTATAAAATAATTCGGTCTTTCGGTGCACCATATTTGTAAGGAAGTCAAGGGGAATACATTCCATAATTAGTCTGTGCCAATTTGAAAGTCCAGGGGGCCCCTCAGCCGCCCAGTTCACCAAAATATTTTTCCTTGCACAGAAAGAAAGAATAGAAAATAGTCTCTTCCCGTACGTGTCCAGCGAGGGAAAGTTCGAAAAGCCCAAGAGGAGAGATACAGGGTCCACTTTAATTTCCGTTCCTAAAATTTCTGTCAGGGTACTTGCTACTTTAGTCCAATATCTACGGATCTTATGACAGGTCCATAAGCAATGTACAAGAGTCCCCACCTCTATTTTGCATTTAGGACACATTGGAGATGCTCCTGCCTTAAATTTTGCCAATCGAACCGGTGCTATATGGGCCCTATGAAGTATCTTCAGCTGGATAGCCTGGGTTCTGTTACAAATAGTAATTCTTCTAGCATTTTCCCAGATATCATTCCACGTTTCTGTGGAGATTTCTAGTCCCAGATCCTGATCCCATGTTTTAAGCAGATTATCCATATCTCCCGATACTTCATCATGTAGTAAATGATAAATATTACTGACGGAAGATACCCCCACTGGTCGTAGGACACTACATTCTCTATCGGATTTATAAAGACTATCTAATAACGTAGTCTTCTTCTGTATATAATCTCGAATTTGGAAGTATCGAAAGAGGTCTCCATTGGGTAATCCGAATTTCTGACGCAGCTGTCCGAAAGACATCAGGACCCCATCTTTAAATAAATCCCCTAGACATGAGATACCCCTGGATCTCCAGAGTTTAAAAGTGGCGTCTGTTAACCCCGGTTGGAATCCCCATGCTCCCACTATCGGTGCATAGGGGGATGTTTTATGTGAATTACCCTCATTTTGCCGCATTATATTCCAAGCCTTGATTGTATTTAGTATTATAGGGTTTTTACAGTCATCTGTAATGATTTTCCTCTTGTCTGAGAATAAAAGGTTAATAAGTGGGTATTTTACTTGAGAAGCCTCGATGTCCAACCAGATTGATTGTGGATCAGACAAGACCCAATCAGCTATGTAACTTTATAGGGAACTTAACTGATATTTCCTAAAGTCTGGGAAGTCCAATCCACCCCTTGCCTGTGGAAGCTGTAGCTTCTTCAGCTTAATGAGGGGCCGCCTATGATTCCAGATAAAGGAACTCAGCCAGCCATATAATTTACATAAAGCCGTCCTCGGCAGCATCACCGGAAGCATTCTCATAGGGTATAGGAGACGGGGCAGGACATTCATTTTGATTAATGCTATTCTACCCAACCAGGAAATTGGTAGATCTCCCCATCGCTGGAGGTCCTGCCTTATCCTTTCCAATAAATACACAAAAAACCCTCCAGGGACCAGCGAAAGGGAAAAAGGGAACCGTCCGCTAAGCGGGGTATCATAGCAAGGCCACCCATTGGCATAGCCTCCGATTTTGAAAAATTAATTTTATAGCCTGAGAATGCACTAAATGTATTAATAACTTGGATTAAGCGAGGAATGGACATCAAAGGGTTACTGAGGAATAGAAGAACATCATCTGCATAAAGGGTAATTTTATGTTTACCTGTACCAATCCTTGGGGCCACTATATTAGGATCAGCTCGTATAGCTTCTGCTAGTGGTTCAATTATTAGCGTGAATAACAATGGCGAGAGGGGACATCCCTGACGGCAGCCCCTACCCACACTGAAGCTATCCGAGCCTAATCCATTAGTAACCACAACTGCTTTGGGATCACTATACAATGTTGAGACCCATTTGGTAAACACCTGTCCAACGCCAAACCTCTCCAATGTGTAAAACAAATATGACCATTCAACCCTATCAAATGCCTTTTCCGCGTCTAATGAAACCACTACTCCTGGTATCTTTCCCTGATGACAAGCTTGAATCATATTCAGAGCCCTTCTAACATTATTGGATGATCTATGGCCCTTAATAAACCCCGTCTGATCCTCCTTTATAATATGTGGCAGTATCCTTTCTAGTCTCAGTGCTAACGTTTTAGAGAGGATTTTAAAATCTACATTTAGCAAGGATATTGGTCTGTATGATGTACAATCTTCTGGGTCCTTTCCTTTTTTAAGGATAAGAGAGATATTTGCCTCTTTCAGCGAAGGCGGGAGACAGCCCTGACTATATGCATAGTTATACATGTCCATAAGTGGACCAGCCAGTATTTCTGTAAATTCTTTATAGAATTCAGCTTGAAAACCATCTGGGCCCGGCGCCTTACCATTTTGAAGGTGCCTAATTGCATCAACTATTTCTTGGGGTGTAAGAGGAGCATTTAGGACCGATACTTGTTCCGCAGTTAGGTCTGGAAAAATCAAATTTTTAAAAAATGACTGCATCCTCTTCGTCCTATCTTCACAATCCTGTGATTTATATAACTCAGAATAGAATTCTCTAAAGGTCGCATTAATCTTTTTATGATCATGAGTCAAAATACCCGTACTTTCCTTGATAGACATAATAGTCTGAGGGGCCTTTTTTTTCTTTGCAAGAAATGCTAAGTATCTACCCGGTTTGTCGCCATATTCATATAACCTTTGCTTTGCAAATAATATTTCCCTCTTAGCCGTTTGAGTAAGTGTAGTGTTTACAGCTGTCCTAAGAGCTGTAATCCTTTGCAATTTAATAATAGAAGGTCTATCAGTGTATGCTGTTTCAGCCGCTTTTAAGCGGGCTTCAAGCAGACGCTGTTGTTCTCCCTTTAATTTCTTCTGGGTCGCTGAGTAGGAGATGATCAAGCCTCGCGTGTAAGCTTTGATGGTCTCCCACATCATTGACGGGTTGCTAGCTGTACCTGAATTAATTTCTAAAAAAGTTTTAAATTCTTGAGAGAAGTACTTTACAAATTTACTATCTTTCATTCGGAAGGGGTCCATACGCCAATGCCGAGGGGATGTCCCATTGTTCCTCGCCTTAGTTTCCATATATACAGCAGCGTGGTCAGAAATTGCTATATTACCTATTTTACAGGATGATATGGAATTTAAAAAAATCGAGGAGGCAAAAAACATATCAATTCTGGTATGACATTTATGTGGATTAGAGTAGAAAGAAAAATCTCTACCCTGTGGATGAAGACATCTCCATACATCTACTAATCCTAATTCTTTGTTCAGATCCATCAATTGTCTAGATCTGGGAGATACTCCTGCAGTACTCTTGGGAATCCTATCTATTTCCGGATCCATAATAAAATTAAAGTCTCCCCCTATAATTATATGATGGGCATCAAAAGCCATCAATTTTGAAAAGGCTTCCGTTATAAATTTAAAGGGGTGTGCCGGGGGGCAGTACAAATTTAAAATCCCATATTCCTCTCCATTTATGAGGGCTTTAATCAAGATATATCGTCCAGATTCGTCTTTTATCTGCTTTAGGATTTTGAAAGGGAAATTCTTCCGAACAAGAATAACAACTCCCCTGCTTTTTGAGCTAAAAGAAGAAAAAAAGGCCTGATCAAATCCGCCCTGTCGTAATTTCAAGTGTTCTTTATCTGACAGGTGTGTCTCCTGTAGAAGAGCTATATCAACTCTTTCATTCTTAAGATTTGATAATATTTTCTTCCTTTTGAGTGGCGAATTACTCCCCTTGACATTCCATTACTCCCCTTGATCAACCATAATCCTCTGGGCCAATCCGAGACCCCTCGGGAGGGGGAACCCTATCCAGAACATCCCGAGCGTGGAACATGTAAAATTTACAAAAATAAAGCCTCTTTAATACACCCACAACAATACAGTAAAAAACTATTTCTAAATAAAAAAAATATAAAACGTATCTAAGTGGAGACTTTCCCCCTTGTTCCCAGGGGGCGTCACTTCCTCTCCAAAAGTCCCTCATATCCTCTCCCAACCAATGCCCCACCCTTGACCCAGGCACTCCTCAATAAAATGAGGAGAATTCAAATATAATACAAAGCTAGAGTTAACAGTGAGCACCCCACCCCCAACCATACCAACACCTGGGTATATTTGGTAATGTTAATCCCCTATATAAACATATAACTATAAAATTACCACTTCAACAAATAATAATTAAATATGATAATACAAAATAACGAAGGGAAAACAACCCCGCTCCTAAAGACAGAGGTAAAATTGAATAAGGTAACCACCTCCCCCCACCAACATTAACCAAATCCCCCAGCTTATATATATATATATATATATATATGTATATACATACACATACATATATATATATATATACACATATACATACATCCCTCATATATACATAAAATAATAACAGAAAACAACTCCAAGGGGGAGGGGGGGAGAAAATCAAATCCCTCTCCCCACCCCCCATGATAATATTAAGCAGTAAGGTAAGAGAAAGAAAAAAAAAGGAGGGGATATAAACCAAAGCGGGGGGGAAAGGCAGACCAACATCCATTATGTCCTACAGTTTATCTAAGAGAGTCCAATAATTCCTTAGCCTTTTCTGGTGATCCAAAGTTATATACGGATCCTTCACGGTTAAAGCGTAACATCGCTGGGTAGCGTAAGGAGTACTGAATATTTAAGTCCCTTAAACGCTTCTTCACCTCGTCGAATGCCTTCCTCTTTCGAACCAGAGCCGGGGAAAAGTCCTGAAATAGCATGATCTTGGATCCTTTGTAGATCATAGCTTGGGGGTCTTTTCCGAGATTTCTAGAGGCTTCTAGGAGTATCTGCCTCTCCCTGTAGCTCTGCAGCCGGAACAGGACCGGGCGCGGCCGCTGGTTCGAGCCGGGCCCGTGTATTGCGACCCGGTAGGCCCATTCCACCCTTATCTGGCCTGATCCAGCTTGCAGATTTAAAAGTTGTGGCAGCCACTGCTCCAGGAATGCTGTAAGCTGGCCTTCCTCTTCCCGTTCGGGAAGGCCCAGCAAACGAATATTTTTTCGGCGACCTCGATTATCGAGGTCGTCAATATGATTTTCCAAGGTCCGGACTCGCTGCTCAAGAGTCCGGACCTGATCCACGGCCGATTGAGCGGTTGTCTCGGAGGTCGCGGCCTTTAGCTCCGCCCCTCCGAGTCGGAGTTGAATTTCTTCAATCTCTCGGTCGTGCTTCTGCAGCGCGGCCGAGAGCGACTCCCAACGATTCCTGGATTCGACAATAAAGGCATCGATCTTCGAGTCAAGCTTGGAAAGCATTTCTGCAAGGCTTGTTACTGTAGGTAAGTCCCCCGGGGCGGCTGTGGACGCCTCTGCTGCAGCTAGAGAGTGTGGGGGAGGGGTTCCTGCTTGCTGAGAGCTGCGGGCTCCCTTCCCTTTAGTCATTTTAACTTAGGATTAAATTGTTTAAATGTAATATTACACAACTAATTAAATACAAAACTATTATAAATGATTTGGTGAGCTTGGTAGGGGGTAGGTGACCCACTGTACCCAAGTCTTGGGAGGAGCACTATAGACTCAGTCTTACTGGGTCGCCGCCATCTTGGATCTCCGGACTGGATCAATTTAACGTTATGCCATTTGGTATGAAAAATGCGCCAGCTGCATTTCAGAGACTAACCAGTAAGGTCATTGCCTGATTACCCAATTGTGTCATATATACAGATGATCTGGTGATTTTTAGTCACACATTTAGTGGGCGGCACGGTGGCACAGTGGTTAGCACTGCTGCCTCACAGCGCCAGAGACCCAGGTTCAATTCCCGATTCAGGCGACTGACTGTGTGGAGTTTGCACGTTCTCCCCGTGTCTGCGTGGGTTTCCTCCGGGTGCTCCGGTTTCCTCCCACAGTCCAAAGATGTGCAGGTTAGGTGAATTGGCCATGCTAAATTGCCCGTAGTGTTAGGTAATAAGGGGTAAATGTAGGGGTATGGGTGGGTTGCGCTTTGGCGGGTCGGTGTGGACTTGTTGGGCCGAAGGGCCTGTTTCCACACTGTAAGTAATCTAATCAAATGCATGACATGGAAGGAACATGTGCAACATTTATCTGAATTGTTTGATTGATTTTGGAAGGGAGGCTTGGTGATAAACCTGGCTAAAAGTGAATTTGCCAAAGCTCAACTCACCTTCCTGGACCATGTTTTTGGCCCCACAAAATGCAAAAACAAAGGTAACTGAGAGTTTTCCTGCCATTGACAAAAACAGCAGTATTGCGATTCCTGGGATTCAATGGATTTTACCGAAAATTCATACCAAATTTTGGCAGAGTGGCTGCTCCACTCACTGAATTGCTAAAGAAAGGCAAGAGATTTCGGTGGACAGCAAACTGCAAGAAGGCATTTGATAGTCTGAAAGCTGTGTTAATCATTGCCCCAGTGTTAGCTACACCCAATTATGCAAAGCCATTCAATGTGAATGATATGGGTGTTGGTGTTGTGCTCTTACAGGAAGACGATGAGAAAACAGAAATAACTTTTGGGTATTTCACCAGGAAACTGAACACTCGTCAACAGAAATATTCAAGTTGAGGAGGAGGCTTTCAGCTTGTGTTGGCATTACAATATTTCAATGTTTATCTTACAGTAATGCATCTGAGACAACCATATACACTGATCATAACCCATTGAGGTTGTGGAGAAATTTAAGGACAAAAATTCCAGACTGTTTAGGTGGAACTTGTTGTTACAGCCATTCCATATGACAATTGTGCAGGTAGCAGATGAGAAACCATGATTACCAACGCATTGTTGAGACTTGGATAAGAAACAGAGGCGTTTGGTGGCAGGAGTAAACAGATTGAAACAGAATGTAGCAGTCCATGCTTCCACGTTTATAGTCTGTAATGTATATGGGTATTGTAGTCTACTGACAGTGTAAGATTAAGGGGTTTTAAAATGAAGCCGTCTTTGGATATTGATGGTTTTTTTTTTCAGGGGGAAGGTGTGATGATGCTGCTCCTTTAACAAGGTTGTGTTTTCCTTGGCTTTTTTCAAAACTGTTTTATGAGGTTTGGGTTCCAAAATGTCTGACTTGGTCTACTTGAAGAAGCTTTAAAGTTTTAAAAAAAACAATGAAAGGGGAGTGGCCAATTCTCTGGTTGGGTTTGGTTTGCGTTTTAGCAGTCTGGCTGTTCAGAGCAAGCAGTCAGTCAGCTTTGAGGCTGCCGGTCAATGAAACAACTACATGGAAGGTGTTCCATGCTGAATCTCTGGCATCTCTCCTGGAAGACCCTGTATTTGATTTAACCTTTTTGTCCAAGGGGTGTTCATGGGGATTGTTGCAAATATTTGGGATAGCCTGTTGGGTTTTCAGGTAGGTTAAGTTATTCTATGTTCTGTTCTATTGAGTTTGTGTTTCATTCGATAATCTTGCAAATACATTCTGTTTTGTTTGTAACCAAGTGGTTAGGCCAGCTGCAGCAGTCCTGGAACATCCTGCTTCAAACAACTTGAAAACTTAGGGTTGGGGTTACCTTCCTGAAATGTTTTGAGGGGACCTGGTCAGGTCCATAACACAATTACAACATTTAAAAGGCGCCTGGATGGGTATATGAATAGGAAGAAATAGAAGAATATGAGCCAAATGCTGGCCAGATTAGATTAGATTACTTACAGTGTGGAAACAGGCCCTTCAGCCCAACAAGTCCACACCGACCTGTCAAAGCGCAACCCACCCAGACCCATTCCCCAACATTTACCCCTTCACCTAACACTACGGGCAATTTAGCATGGCCAATTCACCTAACCTGCACATTTTTGGACTGTGGGAGGAAACCGGAGCACCCGGAGGAAACCCACGCAGACACAGGCAGAATGTGCAAACTCCACTCAGAGAGTTGCCTGAGGCAGGAATTGAACCCAGGTCCTTGGCGCTGTGAGGCAGCAGTGCTAACCACTGTGCCACCGATAGATTTATTTCGGATATCTGGTCAGCATGGATGAGTTGGACTGAAGGGTCTGTTTTCAGTTTATATCTCCATGATTCTAAGTTCATTCCACATGTGAACCACACTTTGTGTCATGCCTTTTATAAAATCTCTCTCCTGTCACCATCAAAATACATCTCCTCGTCTTGAAATCTGTCAACCTCGGGAAAAGACACCATTCATTAAACCTATCTATACCCCTCATGATTTTATAAACCTCTATAAAGTCACCTGTCAAGCTCCAATGCTCCAAGGAAAGAAGTCCCAGCTTATCCAGCTTTTCCTTATAACTCAAACCTTCCATACCCATTTGCCCCTGGCTCTTTTGTTGACTTATATTGTCTGGTTCCTGACCATTTTTGCCATTGGAAATTAAGACTTTTTATTTACTCCATCAAAATCCTTCCTAATTATGAAAATAATTCCTAACTTCTCTGCTCTGAGAAGAACAATTAATTTCTCAGACTATCTATAGTCCCTCATTCCTGGTTTACCGCCTCTGCACCCTCACCAGGGTACTGTTCTATTTCCTAACTATGCTTCCCGATTTGAGCACAATATATCCATGCACTGACTGATATTTAATATTAAGTCAGTATAACTTCCTTCTGTGCATTACTTTGTTCCTGTATTAATGAGGATCCCAATGCCTTATTTTAACAACCTTCTCTGATTTGTATATGCTCCCCACCAAGATTCCCTGTTCTTACATCCCTTACAAATTGTGCCATTTAGTGTATATCGTCTCTCCACATTCTTGCTACTATAAAGGCAAAATCTTGAGTGTTGTCTCCAAGCAATTCCTCCATCACTCACTCTAGTCTGTCTGAGATGAGTGACCATTTTATTCCACTTCCATTTTCTAAGTAGGGATATTATGTTTGCAGTTCTTCAGTCCTCTGTCCCCATTCTCATGATTGGAAGACTTTGATCACAACACTTCAACTACCTCCCTCAGTCACCTCAGGCATGCCCATCCAGATTAAGTTAACTTTCCTACATCTTACTCAATGTCACAGCTACCTCCTCCACTAAAGTGTGGCATGATTTTCTTCAGTAACAGCAGATGCAATGTATGCAATGTATTCTTACATCAGCCACAGAAACATTGAAAGTAGGAACAGGAAGAGGCCATTTGGCCCTTCAAGCCTGCTCCAGTTTTCAAAATGATCATGGCTGATCATCCAACTCTCCCCATACCCTTCGATCACTTCTGCCCTTAAAATCAGGAATATAGAGCATAGAACAGGAACCGGCACTTCGGCCTGCGATATTGTGCTGAAATCCCTCCATTCCTTGCATATCTAAAAGTCCCATTAACACCTCCATCACACTTGTCTTCATCACCATCCCGGCAGCGCATTCCAGATTCCCACCACTCTGTGTAAAAAGCGTGTCCCTCATCTCCTTTGAACTTTCCCCTTGTCACCTTAAATGCATGCCTCCCAACTTATTCTATAATCTAACATCTTCTTGAAAACATTCATCGTTTGTCATAAGCTGTTTTTGTTTTCTGTTTCCATTTTATGTCTAGCTTTGGATATCCTTACAGGAACAAGTTAACTCTACACCAGAACTGTCTCTTCTTTGAAGAGATATGATCGATTGTTCCAACCCATATTGGACAGACTAATTTTGAACTGACTGGCCTTAGCTCTGCTCCCCCTCAGGATCTTCACAAGTTTGGCTTTTGACTCTGTCCGCAACCAAACCTATGGAAACTAGCTAAGGATTAGGAGAGGGGCCGAGAATAGAGGAATTAATCATGACTCTCTGGGTCTCCAAAAAATCCTTGGTGTGTTTTAACAGCACTCTCAACCCATCCTGCCACCTGAAAGATCTGTGCAGGAGCAACACAACTTAATGGACAGAACAGAGACCATTATGGCGCAGGACAGGCCCTTCGGCACTCAATGTTGCGCTGACCTGTGACACCAATCTAAAGCCCATCTTGTCTCCATTATTCCATTATCATCCATATGTTTATCCAATGACCATTTAAATGGCCTTAATGTAGGCAAGTCCACTACTGTTGCAGGAGTGCACTCCACGCCCTTAGTACTCTATGAGTAAAGAATGTACCTCTGACATCTATCTGACATCTATCACCCCTCAATTTAAACTTATGTCCCCTCATGCTAGCCATGACCATCTGAAGAAAAAGGCACTCACTGTCCACCCTATCTTATCCTCTGATCATCGTGTATGCTTCTATTAAGTCACCTCTTAACCTTCTTCTCCCTCTGGGTGGCACGGTGGCTCAGTGGTTAGCACTGCTATCTCACAGCACCAGGGTCCTAGGTTCGATTCCTGCCTGTCTGTGGGGAGTTTGCACATTCTCCCTGTGTCTGCGTGGGTTTCCTCCAGGTGCTCTGGTTTCCTCCCACAATCCAAAGATGTGCAGGTCAGGTGAATTGGCCATTCTAAATTGCCCACAGTGTTAGGTGCGTTAGTTTGGGGTAAATATAGGGTAGGGGAGTGGATTTCTCTTTGGAGGGGCGGTGTGGACTTGTTGGGCCGAAGGGCCTGTTTTCACACTGTAGAGAATCTAAAACATCTATCTCAAGTCCTTCAGTCTTTCCTCATAAGACCTTCCCTCCATATCAGGTAACATCCTGGTAAATCTCCAATGCCTCCACATCCTTCCTATGCAATCAGAATTGTACGCAATACTCCAAGGGCAGCCGCACCAGACCCTTGTGCAGCTGCAACATGACCTCAAGACTCCTGAAACTTAATCCTTCTACCAATAAAAGCTAACACACCATAAGCCTTCTTAACAATTTTATCAACCTGGGTGGCAATTTTCAGGGATCCATGTACATGGACACCAAGATCTCTCTGCTCATATACACTACCAAGAATCTTATCATTAGCCTAGTACTCTGTATTCCTGTGAATACAGAGTGAATCACCAAAGTGAATCACCTCACACTTTTCCGCATTAAACTCCATTTGCCACTTCTCACCCCAGCTCTGCAGCTTATCTATGTCCCTCTGTAACCCGCAAGCTCCTTCCGCACTGTCCACAACTCCACTGACTTTAGTGTCATCCACAAATTTACTAACCCATCCTTCTGCGCCTCATCCAGGTCATTCTAAAAAAAACTGGATTAGCCAAGGTAAATATGGGGTCATTGCATACAATCATTTTCTACCATCATGCTAAACCTTATGATATAAGGATTGCAGTCGACTAAAAGCTTGCACTACTTGATCAATTTTGTTTAAAGAACGAGATCTAGATCTATCAGTGCATTTCTTGTTGTAATGGATATGTATTGCTGCAGGAAACGTTCCTGAACACAATTGAGGAACACCTGCACCACACAGCTCTTTCCAGTACACTATTCTAGTCTGTAGATTGGAAGGAACAAAATGGCCTTTAGTAAAGTGACATGCTCTTCTTGTTGAATGTGGGAGTTTTAGGAAAGTTTAAGGGCTACCGGGGATTATATCTGCAACAAATGTCATTGGTTGCAAATCCTGTCAAATCGAGTGGATCGCTTGGAGAGACAGTTACAGGCAATGAGGAATTTACAAGAGTTAGGGGGTGTGATGGATGGCAGGTATAAAAAGGGAGAAAAGCTGCAGATACAGTCAGGTAGATGGGTTACCTCCTAGAAAGGTAGGAGAGGTAGACAGGTGGTACAAGAGTCTCCTGTGGCTATCTCCATTTCAAACTAGTGTGCTGTTTTGGAAAATGTAATGGACTTTCAGGAGAATGTAGCATGAACAGCCAAGTTTCTGGTATCAAGACTGGCTCTAATGCAATGAGGGGTACATTGGTTTCTAAGCGATCGATTGTGTTAGGGTACTCTAGTCAGAGGCACCGACAGACGTTTCTGCAGCCAGCAGCGAAAAATCAGAATAATGTGTTACCTCCCTGGTAGCAGGATCAAGGATGTCTCAGAGAGGTTGCAGAATGTTCTCAAAGGGGAGAGGGACTAGCAGGAGGTCATTGTACACTTTTGTACCAATGGCATAGGAAGGAAAAAAGGATGAGATTCTGAAGGGAGAATATAGAAGGTTAGGCAGGAATTTAAAAAGAAGATCCTTAAGGTTACTAATATCTGGATTACTCCCAGTGCTAGTGAGGGTAGGAACAGGAGGATAGAGCAGATGGATGTGTGGCTGATAAGCTGGTATATCAAATTTTTGGATCATTTGAATCTCTTCTAGGGTAGAAATGACCTGTACAAGAAGGATGGATTGCACCTGAATTGGAAGGGGACTAATATATTGGCAGGAAGATTTGCTAGAGCTGCTCGGGAGGATTTATATTAGTAAGGTGGGGGGGGGGGGGACCCAGGGAGATAGTGAAGAAAGAAATCAATCTGAGACTGGTACAGTTGAGAAAACAACTGAGTCAAATAGTCAGGGCAGGTAGGAACAAAGCTGAAAATGTGTTGCTGGAAAAGCGCAGCAGGTCAGGCAGCATCCAAGGAGCAGGAGAATCGACGTTTCGGGCATGAGCTTCAGGAATCCTGATCTCCAGCATCTGCAGTCCTCACTTTCTCTTCGAAGAAAAACTGATCTCCAGCATCTGCAGTCCTCACTTTCTCCAGGTAGGAACAAAGCAGAGAATAAGGTAGGACTGATAAATTAAACTGCATTTATTTCAATGCAAGAGGCCTAACAGGGAAGGCAGATGAACTCAGGACATGGTGAGGAACATGGGACTGGGATATCATAGCAATTACAGAAACATGGTTCAGGGATAGGCAGGACTGGCAGCTTAATGTTCCAGGATACAAATGCTACAGGAAGGGAGGGAGGCAAGAGTGGAGGGGGAGTGGTGTTTTTGATAAGGGATAGCATTATAGCTGTACTGAGGGAGGATGTTCCCCGAAATACACCAGGGGAAGTTATTTGGGTAGAACTGGGAAATAAGAAAGGGACGATCACCTTATTGGTATTGTATTGTAGGCCCCCTAATAGTCAGAGGGAAAGTGAGGAACAAATTTGGAAGGAGATTTCAGTTATCTGTAAGAATAATAGGGTGGTTATCATTAGGGATTTCAACTTTCCAAACATAGACTCAGACTGCCATAGTGTTAAGGGTTAAGATGGGGAGGAATTTGTTAAGTGTGAACAAGACAATTTTCTGATTCAGTATGTGGATGTACCTACTAGAGAAGGTGCAAAACTTGACTTACTCTTGGGAAATAAGGGCAGGTGACTAAGATGTCAGTGGGGGAGCACTTTGGGGCCAGTGACCATAATTCTATGAGTTTTAAAATAACAATGGAAAAGGATAGACTGGATGAAGTTCTAAATTGGAGGAAGGCTAGTTTTGACGGTATTAGGCAAGAACTTTCAAAAGCTCATTGGGGGCAGATGTTCGCAGGTAAAGGGACGGCTGGAAAATGGGAAGCCTTCAGGAATGAGGTAACGAGAATCCAGAGACAGTATATTCCTGTTAGGGTGAAAGGAAAGGCTGGTAGGTGTAGGGAATACTGGATGACTAGAGAAATTGAGGGCTTGGTTGAGGAAAAGAAGGAAGCATATGTCAGGTATAGACAGGATAGATCGAGTGAATCCTTAGAAGAGCATAAAGGCAGTATGCATATACTTAAGAGAAAAATCAGGAGGGCAAAACATTGACATGAAATAGTTTTGGCAAATAGGGTTGAGGAGAATCCAAAGGGATTCTATGAATACATTAAGGACAAAAGGGTAACTAGGGGGAGAATAGGGCCCCTCAAAGATCAGCAAGGCGGCCTTTGTGTGGAACCGCAGGAGATAGGGTAGATACTAAATGAGTATTTTGCATCAGTGTTTACTGTGGAGAAGGTCATGGAAGATATAGAATGTGGGGAAATAAATGATGACATCTTTAAAAATGTCAATATTACAGAGAAGGAAGTGCTGGATGTCTTGAAATGCATAAAGGTGGATAAATCCCCAGGACCAGATCAGGGGTACCCTAGAACACTGTGGGAAGAGTGGGAAGTGATTGCTGGGCCCCTTGCTGAGATATTTGTATCATCGATAGTCACAGGTGAGGTGACAGAAGACTGCAGTTTGGCTAATGTGGTACCATTATTTAAGAAAGGTGGTAAGGAGAAGCCAGAAAACTATAGACCGGTGACACTGACATCGGTGTTGGGCAAGTTGTTGAAGGGAATCCTGAGGGACAGAATTTATACGAATTTGGAAAGGCAAGGACTGATTCGGGATAGTCAACATGGCTTTGTGCAAGGGAAATCATGTCTCTCGAACTTAATTGAGTTTTTGAAGAAGTAACATAGAGGACTGATGAGGACACGGTGGTGGATGTGATCTATATGGATTTCAGTAAGGCATTCAACAAAGTTCTCTATGACAGACTGGTTAGTAAGGTAAGATCTCATGGAATACAGGGAGAACTAGCCATTTGGATACAGAACTGGCTCAAAGGTAGAAAAGGTGGTGGTGGAGGGTTGTTTTTCAGACTTGAGACCTGTGACCAGTGGAGGACTACAAGGATTGGTGTTGGGTCCATTACTTTTTATCATTTTTACAAATTATTTGGAGATAAATATAGGAGGTATAGTTTGTAAGCTTGCAGATGACACCAACATTGGAGGTGTAGTGGACAGCGAAGAAGATTACCTCAGATTACAACGGGATGTTGATCAGATGGGCCAATGGGCTGACGAGTGGCAGATGCACTTTAATTTAGATAAATGTGAGGTGCTGCATTTTGGGAGAGCAAATCTTAGCAGGACTTAGATACTTAATGGTAAGGTCCTTGGGAATGTTGCTGAACAAAGAGACCTTGGAGTACAGGTTCTTAGCTCCTTGAAAGTATAAAGAAAGAACAAAGAACAAAGAAATGTTACAGCCCAGGAACAGGCCCTTCGGCCCTCCAAGCCTGAGCTGATCCAAATCCACTATCTAAACCTGTCGGTCAATTCCCAAGCATCTGTATCCCTCTTCTCCCCACCTACTCATGCATTTGTCCAGACGCATCTTAAATGAATCTACCGTGCCTGCCTCTACCACCCCTGCTGGTAACTCGTTCCAAACGTCCACCACCCTCTGTGTGAAGTACTTACCGCATGTATCCCCCTTAAACTTTCCACCTCTCACCTTGAAAGCGTGACCTCCCAATATTGAATCCTTCACCCTGGGGAAAAGCTTGTCTCTATCCACCCTGTTTACACCCTTCGTGATTTTGTAAACCTCAATCAGATCCCCCCTCAATTTCCTTTTTTCTAATGAAAAATAAACCTAACCTACTCAACCTTTCTTCATAGCTAGCATCTTCCATACAAGGCAACATCCTCGTAAACCTTCTCTGCACCCTCTCCAAAGCATCCAAATCCTTTTGGCAATGTGGCGACACGGTGGCACAGTGGGTTAGCACTGCTGCCTCACAGTGCCAGAGACCCGGGTTCAATTCCCGCCTCAGGCGACTGTGTGGAGTTTGCACATTCTCCCCGTGTCTGCGTGGGTTTCCTCCGGGTGCTCCGGTTTCCTCCCACAGCCCAAAGATGTGCAGGTTAGGTGAATTGGCTATGCTAAGTTGTCCGTAGTGTTAGGTAAGGGGTAAATGTAGGGGTATGGGTGGGTTGCGCTTCAGCGGGTCGGTGTGGACTTGTTGGGCCGAAGGGCCTGTTTCCATACTGTAAAATAATCTAATCTAATCTAGAACTGTACACAGTATTCTAAATGCGGCCGAACCAATGTCTTGTACAATTTTAACATGACTTGCCAGCTCTTATGCTCAATACCCCGTCCAATGAAGGCAAGCATACTATATGCCTTCTTGACCACTCTATCCACCTGTACAGCAACCTTCAGGGTACAATGGACCTGCACTCCCAGATCTCTCTGCCCATCAACTTTTCCCAAGGCCCTTCCGTTCATTGTATAATTCGCTCTAGAATTAGTCTTTCCTAAGTGCATCACCTCACATTTTTCTGGATTGAAAACCATCTGCCACTTTTCCGCCCAACTCTCCAGTCTATCTATATCCCTGACAGTCCCTTTTGCTTTCTGTACTCCACCAATCTTCTTGTCATCTGCAAATTTGCTGATCATACCAACAGTGCCCTCTTCCAGATCATTTATATATATCACAAACAACAGTGGTCCCAACACTGACCCCTGTGGAACACCACTGGTCACCTTTCTCCATTTCGAGAAATTCCCTTCAACTACTACTCTCGGTTTCCTGTTGTTCAACCAGTTCTTTATCCACCTAGCTAGAACACCCTGCACACCATGTGACTTCACTTTCTCCATTAGTCTACAATGGGGAACCTTATCAAACGCCTTACTAAAGTCCATGTATATGACATCAACAGCCCTTCCTTCATCTATCAACTTGGTAATTTCCTCGAAGAACTCAATAAAGTTGGTAAGGCACGATTTCCCCCGCACAAAACCATGTTGCCTATCACTGATAAGCCCATTTCTTTCTAAAATATAAATAGATCCTATCTCTCAGTACCCACTCCAGCAACTTCCCCACCACCAACGTCAGGCTCATTGGTCTGTAGTTATCCGGGATATCCCTACTACCCTTCTTGTACAGGGGGACAACATGAGCAACCCTCCAGACCTCCGGCACCTTACCTGTGTTTAAGGATGCCACAAAGATATCTGTCAGGGCCCCAGCTATTTCCTCTCTCGCCTCCCTCAGCAACCTGGGATAGATCTCATCCGGTCCTGGGAATGTGTCCACCTTAATAACCTCTAGCCTACCCAACACATCTTCCAGACTAATCAAAATTCATCATGTTCCTCTCCTCAGTGAACACTGATGCAAAGTAATCATTCAGAATCTCACCCATTCTCTCAGGTTCGACTCACAGCCTTCCTTAGTTATCCTTTAGTGGACCAATCCTTTCTCTAGTTACCCCCTTGCTTATTATATAAGAATAAAATACTTTGGGATTCTCCTTAATTCTGCTACTAAAGCTATTTCATGGCCCCTTTTAGCCTGCTTGATTCCTCGGTTAAGACTTGTCTTACTCTTCCGATATCCCTCCAGGGCCCAGTCTGTTCTTAGCTGCCTGGACCTTATGTATGCTTCCCTTTTCCTCTTGGCTAGTGGTACAATTTCTCCTGTCATCCACGGTTCATGAATCTTGCCCTTGCCATCCTTTGCCTTCAACGGGATATGCCTATCCTGCACTGCCGTTAAACTATCTTTGAAAGCCTCCCACATCTCAAATGTGGTCTTCCCTTCAAATAGCTGTGTCCAATCCACATTTCCGAGCTCGTGCCTAATTTTGATATAATTGGCCTTGGCCCAGTTTAATACTCTTCCCTTAGAACAAAGATGAGAGTGGTCCTAAGTATATTCTAAAACTTACAGACTTGTGGTCACTGTTCCCAAAGAAATCCCCCATCACAACTTCTACCAACGTCTACTGCAAATTCTAGAGTTGAAGGTAGATAGGATAGTGAAGGTGGTATTTGGTATGCTTTCCTTTTATTGGTCAGAACATTGAGTATAGGACTTGGAAGGTCATGTTGTGGCTGTACAGGACATTGGTTAGGACACTGTTAGAATATTGAGTGCAATTCTGGTCTCCTTCCTATTGGAAGGATGTTATGAAACTTGAAACGGTTCAGAAAGGATTTACAAGAATGTTGCCAGGGTTGGAGGATTTGAGCTAAAGGGAGAAGCTGAATAAGTTTGAGCTGTTTTCCCTGGAGTGTCAAAGGCTGAGGGGTGACCTCAGAGGTTTACAAAATTATAAGGGGCACCGATAGGATAAATAGGCAAAGTCTCTTCCCTGGGGTGGGGGAGTCCAGAACTAGAGGGCATAGGTTTAGGGTGAGAGGGGAAAGATACAAAAGGGATCTAAGGGGTAATTGTTTCACATCCTTATGGCTCTCTAATCCGTTAAGGCGCTCCATCAAACCTGCCTCTTTCATCGAGCTTTTAGTCATCTGTCCTTGTGTCTCCTTTCATGGCTTGACATTAAATTATGTTTGAGTCTTCCCTACAATGATGAATTACATTCAAGTGTTATTGTAAAGTCATAGTCATAGAGATGCACAGCATGAGAAAACTCATCCATGACAACCAGCTCTTCTAAATTAATCTAGTCCCATTTGCCAGTACTTGGCCCATGTCCCTCCAAACCCTTCCTATTCATAAGCCCACCTTTTAAAAGTTGTCATTGCACCAGTCTCCACTAATTCCTCTGTCAGCTCATTCCATAAATGCACCATCCTTTGTGTGGAAAAAGTTGCTCTTAGGTCCCTTTTAAATCTTTCCCCTCTCACCCTCAACCAATGACCTCTAATTCTAGATTCCCTCACCCCAAGGAAAAGATCTTGTCTATTTACCCTATCCATGCTCCTCATAATTTTATAAACCTCTAAGGTCACCCCTCACCCTCAGGGAAAACAGCCCCTGGCTATTCACACTTCCCCTGTAGCTCAAACCCTCCAACCCTGGCGACATCCTTATAAACCTTTTCTAAACCCTTTCAAGTTTCACAACACAGGAACATCATTCCTGTGGGAACAGACCAGAATTGCACACAATTTTCCAAAAGTGTGCTAAGTGTTGTTGAATTCCTTATTGCATTTATTGGTGATTATTTTATGCTTGCAGTTTTGGTCTATCCTGAAGTGGAAACATCTCTGTAACCATCCTTTTTTAAAATAAAAATTAACATTTTAACTTTTTTCTTTTTCAACAAAATTGATGTAGTCTATTTCAACCTCTTCATTCTTCTTTTCTGTTCTACATCTGTCTGATGTTTACTGACAGAGTATCTCTCTACTTGTGTTCTATTGCATCAACCAGAACCTCCATCTACAGCTGCTTAAAGAAAACAGTTGACCATGTCAGTTTCCACTGAATCTGATGATAATTCCTCCATGGCATCCACTAGCCTAGCTCAGTATTAGCTGAGCCCTATGAACTTCATTGGATAGCGCTGCAGCAAATGCATGTGGAGAGGTGCTGGGAAGCATGGTCTGTTCCTAAAATCAACAAAGACGTTCTTAACATAAGTGATTTTATTCAATGAATATAAGAGCACTGTTGATATCTACACAGTCACAGCACAAATCATATTTTTCAGGCAGTAATCTGGTCCTCCTCAGCAGCTTTCCCAGGATTTGTGTGTAAAGAGTCATGGACAGAGACAGGAAGAGAGATCACAGACATTCCATTCATTCTTTCTACAGAACATTTAATAATAGAGTATTTTTCACCACTTTAGCTCTTTATAATGATTCTATTTGTTTTACCTATAGTTTGTAATATCAGAATGCATTGGGATGAAAGAAAGAATTCTTCATTTCGACAAGTCAGAATGAAATGTAATCTGACAGAGCCAACTTTGGCAACCCATCACACACATCCAAATTACAACAAAAAAAAGGGAGCTTTCAACGTGACTGACTGAGCAAAAAACTAATGATTTTGGAATGGTAATGAGTGCTCATAGATCGAGCACGCCATTACAGGGGGACTGACACATAGCAAGAGCAAATCAACGCTGGTCAGCATGACAGTCAATCTCAGAGCCACCAGAAGCGTACATACACGATTAACATGATTGAGAAGACTGCAACAGCTGCTAGCTTGGCGTAGGTTGAACGCATATTCAAATACTTGGCATCTTGTCGGTACTTCTTCGACAGGTTGGAGAGGCTACTGGCCTTGCTGTCCAAAGCTACATCAAAGAGAACAACAGCAAGTAATTACTTTGAACACAGCCTGCTGATATAACACCACCAGGCTTCAGCAGCACAAACTGAAATGTGAACGCTGGTAAATCCCAAACTGAGGAGAAAGGCGTTGGAAACTGCACATTACAGGAACTCTCATTCAATGTCCTGAGGGAATGTTCTAAAACCCTACCGTGTGACCCAAAGGAAAATGAAGCTAAATTCCAGAAAATCAAACATCTCAATCCAATGATTAATCGCTGCTCAGCTACTTTTGACAATTTCATAGTTTCAATATATGCAGTGCCAGTCCCTTGTGGAACTGATAATAAATAATACACAATATATTTATCTTCCTTTATCCCTCCACTGCAGAAGGTGTAGAGATAGCATTCTGGGTAATACAAGATGGAGGACAGGAAAAAATTGTGACTATAAGAGCTGCTCTTTATTTGAGGTATATTAAGTGTTGGATGTGATCTCCTTGAATTCGGTTTTATCAACTGTTGCATTGTTTTGGAACTTTGGGAGAAAAAAAAAACAACAGCAACAAGACAAAGGCAGTGACAACATGGTGAGGGAAAGAAATCTATACTGCTGTCTGACACAGCAGTGAATCTGCAGTAATTGTCTTTGCTGTATGAGCTCAAATAACTCTAGACAATTGGAGTCAGTCTAGGAAAAGTTAAAAATAGCGAAATTCATAGCTGACTCTGGAGGAACCTGTGTGGGACAGCTCACAGCACAAGAACACAAAAGTGCATAATGTTTGAGTGTAACCTTGCTGTAAATCTACAATCATGAGTACAGTGGGTTCTTTTTGATCAGATTTGTCTCTATTAAATTTTAAAAATACAAACCATAAGTACTAAGTTAGCTGGAGCAGGTATTCGTTTTAGAATAAGATGATTATTTTCTGGGTCTGTAGATTATGAAGGAACAAAGATGGCCTTTAGTGGAGTGATGTGCTCTTCCTGTCGGATTTGGGAGTTTAGGGTGAATTTCCATATTACTGATGCCTGCAGGAAGTGTCTTTGGTTGCAAATCCTATCAGATCACATGGATCTGTTAGAGTTTCAGTTAGAGGCAATGAGGAATTTACAGGAGCTGTGGGTGTGATGGATGGCAGTTATGGGATGAGAGAAAAGCCGCAGGTACAGTCAGGTAGATGGGTTAACTCCAGGAAAGGTAGGAGAGGGAGGCAGGTGGTGCAGGAATCTTTCGTGGTAATCCCCATCTCAAACAAGTATGCTGTTTTGGAAAATGTAGGGGATAATGGACTCTCAGAGAAACTTAATACAAACAGCCAAGTTTCTGGTACAGAGAATGGATCTGATGCAGTGAGGAATACGTCAGATTCCAAGCGATCGATTGAGAGGGGGGACTGTTTAGTCAGAGGCACAGACAGACGTTTTTGCAACTGACAGCGAGAAATCAGAATGGTGTGGTACCTTCTTGGTGCCAGGATCAAGGAGATCTCAGAGAGGGTGCAGAATATTCTCAAGAGGGAGGCGGAACCAGTAGGAGGTCATTGTACACATTGGAACTAACAACATAGGAAGGGTAAAAGGTGAGGTTCTGAAGGGAGAATATAGAAAGTTAGGCAGGAATTGAAAAAAAGGTCCTCAAGGGTAGAAATATTTGGATTACTCCCGGTGCTATGAGCTAGTGAGGGTAGGAATCAGAGGATAGAGCAGATGAATGCATGGCTGAGGAGCTGGTGCAGGGGAGAAGGGTTCACATTTTTGGATCATTGGAATCTTCTCTGGGATAGAAGTGACCTGTACAAGGAGGACAAATTGCACGTGAAATGCAAGCGGACTAATATATTGGCAGGGTGATTTGCTAGATCTGCTTGGGAAGATTTAAACTAATAAAGGTGGGAGGTTGGGACCCGGGGGATAGTGAGGAAAGAGATCAGTCGGAGACTGGGCCAAATGAGAAACAGTGCAACTCAAAACAGGGCAGACAGGAACAAATCAGAGAACAACGTAAGATCAGAGTGGTGCTGGAAAAGCACAGCAGGTCAGGCAGCATCCAAGGAGCAGGAAAATCGATGTTTTGGGCAAAAGCCCTTTATCTGTTGCCCGAAACATCGATTTTCCTGCTCCTCGGATGCTACTTGACCTGCTGTGCTTTTCCAGCACCACTCTAATCGAGACGCTGATCTCCAGCATCTGCAATCCGCATTTTTGCCTAGAGAACAAGGTAAGACTGATAAATTAAACTGCATTTATTTCAATGAAAGAGGTCTAACAGGGAAGGCAGTTGAAATTAGGTCAGAAACATGGGACTGGGATATCATAGCAATTACAGAAATATGGCTCAGGGATGGACAAGACTGGCAGCTTAATGTTTCAAGATACATATGCTATAGGAAGGATAGAACTGGTGGGGCAAGATAGGAGAAGGGAGTGGCATTTTTGATAAGGGATAGCATTATGGCTGTTCTTAGGGAGGATATTCCAAGGAATAGATTCAGAAGTTATTTGGGTAGAACTGAGAAAAAAGAAAGGTATGATGACCTTATTGAGATTGTATTATAGATCCCTTCAATAATCAGTGGGAAATTGGGAAATAAATTTATAAGGAGAGCTCAGTTATCTGTAAGAATAAAAGGGTGGTTATGGAGAGGATTTTAACTTTCCAAATATAGACTGGGACTGCCATAGTGTTAAGGGTTCAGATGGAGAGGAAATTGTTAAGTGTGAACAAGAAAGTTTTCTGATTCAGTGTGTGGATGTACCTACTAGAGAATGTGCAAAACTTGGGAAATTCTTGGGAAATAAGGCAGGGCAGGTGACTGAGGTGTCAGTGGAAGAGCACTTTGGGGCCAGAAACCATGATTCTATTAGTTTTAAAATAGTGATGGAAAAGGATAGACCAGATCTAAAAGTTGAAGTTCTAAATTGGAGGAAGACCCATTTTGATGGTATTAGGCAAGAACTTTCAAAAGTTGATTGGGGCAGACATTTGCAGGTAAAGGGAAGGCTGGAAAATGGGAAGCCTTCAGAAATGACATAGCGAGAGTCCAGAGACAGTAGTTCCTCGAAAGCAGAGTCATAGCGAGATAGGATAGTGAAGGCGGCATTTGATACACTTTCCTTTATTGGTCAGAACCTGGAGTTGGGAGGTCATGTTGAGACTGTACAGGACATTGGTTAGGTTACTTTTCGAATAGTGGGTGTAAATCTGGCCTCCCTCCTATCGGAAGGATGTTGTGAAATTTGAAAGGGTTCAGAACAGATTTACAAGGATCTTGCCAGGGTTGGAAGATTTGCGCTATAGGGAGAGGCTGACTAGGCTGGGGGTGTTTTCCCTTGAGTGTCAGAGGCTGAGGAGTGACCTTATAGAGGTTTATTAAATCATGAGGGGCATGGATAGAGTAACTAGACAAGATACTTTCCCTGGGATTGGGGAGTCCAGAACTAGAGGACATAGATTTAGGGTGAGGAGGGAAAATTTAAAAGAGACCTAAACGGCAACTTTTTCACACAGAAAGTGATGCATGCATGGAATGAGCTGCCAGGGAAAGTGGTGGTGGCTGGTACAATTACAACATTTAAAATGCATCTGAATGGGAATATGAACAGGAAGGGTTTAAAAGAATATGGGCCAAATGCTGGCAAATGGAACTAAATTAGGTTGGGATATTTAGTCAGCATGGACGAGTTGGACCAAAGAGTCTGTTTTCGTGCTGTACATCTCTATGACTCTATAGAGTATGTTTCCACAATCAGACAAAGTAGTGAGCAGTAATGGAGGCTTTGTTAGCTGATGAATAAATCCAGAAAACTTGAGCAGAAATGTCACAGTGAGCAATGTGAGAATGTGAATCCAGTCAAGATCAAAGCTTCTATCAGTAAAAGAGACCATGAAGCTGATAGACTGATGTGTTGCCTGCTCTCAACCAATCTGGGTCAACAGATGACTTGAGACCCACCTGCCAAGATTGATCAACAGTCAAATGGAGGCTGAAGTGCACCAACCTCTGAGTTCTACCCAGATCTTTTCATCAACCAGGCTCAGTGTAGTGTTGGCCAAAGGGTCATTACATTTACACCATAAACTCATAACAGAAATCCTATTCCTGTTGAACGAACATGTTAGCACAGCACAAGTTGATGCCTGTGCAGAGGTGAAGGGTTTACCTGACAGTGCCTCTCCTCGCTGTAAGACCTCCTCGATATTCGCCACCATTATTCGCTGCACATCCTGAAGTTCAGTGTTTATAGAACCCAGGTTCCTGCGTGCTCGACTGTCGATGTAAGATTTCTTTGTTTTTTGGATGTATGTGTCTGAAAGCAAGCAGCAACAAAGTTAATCTCTCATCTTCACAGTTCAGATAAAGCCTCGTGGCACAGTAATTTAACTATGAGCATGGAGAAACATGCAGAACAGGAGGTGGACAGCAGGAGGTGGGGGGGGGGGGGGGTGTGCGTGTGGGAAGAGGAAAGCTCAAGCACAAGTTGGAGGAGATGCAGGAGGAATGGTGACATAGGAGGAGTTGATGATGTGAGACACAATCATGTGCTTTGTTTTCAGAGGGAGACTAGACATGTTGAGAGAGTGGTGCACAAAACAAATGGTCCTCCAAAGCAAATGGGATTTTGGGATTCATATACAAAATACATTGAGTAAAGAAATTACTTGACTTTCACAAAGCTCTGGTTACGTCCCACCTACAGGATGGAGTCCAATTATGGTCCCCACATGCTAAGAACATGAGGGCCCTCAAGAGAGTGATCGAGAGACAGTGAGGGAGAGAAAGAGATTGAGAGACAGAGAGGGAGAGAGAGAGAGAGAGAGAGATAGAGATAGAGAGATCGGGAGGGAGATCGAGAGGGCGAGAGATCGAGATCGAGAGAAGCGGAGACTTTTCTCCATGGAGCAGTGATTTGATCATGACGGACGAGATTATAATGGATTTGGATGAGAGACACAAGGAAAGCTGTTCCCATTGGCTGATAATACTGGGATTAGGCGACCCTGACTGAAGGTTTTGGTGGGGAGATACAGGGGGTATTGTGGGGAAGAACATTTTTCCACAGTGAGTGGTAATGACCTGGAACTCTGACCACGAGGGGCTGGGGGTGGAGAGGGTGAATGATTTCAAAAAGAAAATTGGACAGACACTTGGTGAAAACAAACTTGCAGAATAATGGAGAGAGCACAGGGTGCAGGATGGGGATGTGACTGACTGGATTACTCCACAGAGAGCCATCAGTGACTGGGTGTATAATTCCTTATCTGCTATAAAATTTCTCTGTCTTATACATTTTCTCTTGAAAATCTTCTGGAAGCTGTGAAGGCCTGGCCACTTGGTCTGGACCAATGCCAGCTGCCAGGTATTGTCACACGACACAAAGTTCTCTCCAGTGATTCAGCTCATCATCATTTGCCAGTCTTGCTGACGTAAACCTTAGAACTCATACCTCTGGCTGCTTGTTTCAAAGCTAATTTCTTCTGGTAATATGTCCGAATGAGTATAGAAAGAGAAAGATAGACTAGATGAATTCATGCTGAAGACAGGGTCCAGGAGGAGGACTTCAGATTCCTGGGACATTAAGATGCTGGGGAAGGGAGGGAAAGTGCTGATGGGACCTGCATAGACCAGATGACAGCTCCTAAAACAGAGCAGCAAATGCTTTTCTACAAGGTGACTTGTAGAACATATAGAACATGTGTCCTTCAGCCCTCAATGTTGTGTCAACTTTTTATCCCACTCTAAGATTAAACTAACCTTCATTGTACTGTCATCCATGTGCCTATCCAAGAGTCACTTAAATGTTCTGAATGCATCTGACTCTACCATCACCTTCTGTGTATAAAAACTACCTCTGACATCTCCCCTACACCTTCCTCCAATTACCTTAAAATTATGCCCCCTCGTAATCGTCATTTCTGCCCTGGGAAAAGGTCTCTGGCTATCCACTATATCTGTACCTCTTATCAACTTGTACATCTCTATCAAGTCACCTCTTATCCTTCTTTGCTCCAATGAGAAAAGCCCCAGCTTCCTCAACCCTTCTTCATAAGACATGCCCTCCAGTCCAGGCAGCATCCTGGTAAATCTCCTCTGCACCCTCTCTAAAGCTTTGACATCCTTCCTATAATGAGGCAACACCAATATTCCAAGTGTGCTCTAACTCGGACTCTGTAGAGCTGCAGCATAACCTCGCAGCTCTTAAACTCAATCCCCTGAAAGCCAACACACCATACACCTTCTGAACAACTTGGGTGGCAACTTTGAGGGATCATGAACTCCAGGATCCCTCGGTTCTTTCACATTGCCAAGAATCCTACCTTTAACCCTGTATTAGATTAGATTAGATTCCCTACAGTGTGGGAACAGGTTCTTCGGCCAAATGAGTCCACACCGACCCTCCGAAGAGAACCCACCCAGACCCATTCCCCTACATTAACGCCTGACTAATGTACCTAACACTACGGGCAATTTAGCATGGCCAATTCACCTAACCTGCACATTTTTGGACTGTGGGAGGAAACCTACGCAGACACGGGGAGAATGTGCAAACTCCACAGACAGTTGCCCGAGGCAGGAATTGAACCAGGTCCCTGGCGCTGTGAGACAGCAGTGCTAGCCACTGAGCCACCGTGCCGCCCTTAAGAAGGGCCTGATGAAGGAGAGGCGCTCTGGAAGCTCGTGCTTCCAATTAAACCTGTTGGACTATAACCTGGTGTTGTGCGACTTTTAACTTTGTACACTCCAGTCCAACACCAGCATCTCCAAATCATCCCTAATCGAGCTTTGGTTTCCCAAGTAATCATAAAGCCCGTCTCTCAAATTCTTCTCCAATAATTTGATCATTACAGACGTAAGACTGACTGGTCAGTAATTCCCAGGATTATCCCAATTCCCTTTCTTGAGCAAGGGAATAAGATTTGCCACCCTTCAATCATCTGGCATTACTCTAGTGGACAGTGAGGACACAAATATCATTGTCAAAGGAGCAGAAATCTCTTCCCTTGCTTCCTACAGTAACCTTGGGGGCGGCACGGTGGCTCAGTGGTTAGCACTGCTGCCTCACAGCACCATGGTCCCAGGCGACTGTGTGGAGTTTGCACATTCTCCCCATATCTGCGTGGGTTTCCTCCGGGTACTCAGGTTTCCTCCCACAGTCCAAAGATGAGCAGATTAGGTGAATTGGCCATGCTAAATTGCCCATTGTGTTAGGTGCATTAGCCAGGGGTGAATGTAGGGGAATGGATCTGGGTGGGTTGCTCTTTGGGGGGGTTGGTGTGGACTTGTTGGGCAGAAGGGCCTGTTTCCACACTGTAGCTAATCTAATCTAATCCTGCCCAGGGGACTTATCTATCCTTATATTTTTCAAAATATTCAGTACATCTTCCTTCCTAACATCAACCTGTTCAAGCATATTAGTCTGTTTCATGCCATCCTCACAAACGTCAAGATCCCTCTCTTTAATGCTCTGCTAAAGCTTTTTCATGCCCCCTTCCATTCTCCTAAGTCCGTTCTCCAGTTCCTTCCTGGCTACCTTATAACCCTCTCAACCCCTCTCTGATCCTTACCTCCTCAACATTCAGTAAGCTTCCTTTATCCTTTTGACTGGATGTTCCACATCCCTTGCCACCCACAGTTCTTTCACCCTACCATCCCTTCTTTGCCTCAGTGGGACAAACCTATCCAGCAATATCAGCAAGTGCTCGTTAAACAACCTCCACATTTCTTCATGCATTTCCCTCAGAACATCTGCTCCCAATTTAGGTACCCCAGTTCCTGCCTAATAGCATTGTAATATCCCTCCCCCAATTAAATCCTTTCCCATACAGTCTGTTTCTAACCCTCTCCACGAGTATAGCAAAGGTTGGGGAGTTGTGATCACTATCACCAAAATGCTCTCCCGCTGAAAGATCAGACACCTGGCCTGGCTCGTTGCCAAGCACCAAATCCAATATGGCCTCTCCTCTAGTCGGCCTATCTACATATTGAGTCAGGAATCCTTCCTGGACACACTTGACAAAAACTGCTATGTGAACTAAGGAGGTTCCAATCAATATTAGGGAAATTGAAGTGACCTATGAGAACTATCTTGTTACTTGTGCACCTTTTCAAAACCTGCCTCCTAATCTGCTTCTTCGTGTCTCTGTTGAAATGTCTTAATAAAAAGTGTTTACTCCTTTCCGGTTTCTGACTTCCACCCAGACGGACTCTGTAGACTAATCCTCCTTGCCAACCTCCCTTTCTGCAGCTGTGATACTATCCCTGATTAGCAATGCCACTTCCCCACCTCTTTTACCATCCGCCCTATTCCTTTTGAAACATCTAAACCCTGGAACATCCAACAAGCATTCTTGCTTCTCTGATATCCAAGTGTCCATAATGGTCACAACATCATAGTTCCAAGTACTGATCCATGCTTTAAGTTTGGCACCCTTACTCCGGATACTTCTTGCATTAAAATACCATATATACTCATGTATAGGTCAGTCTCATGTGTACGTCGACCCCTTACTTTGGCCAATAAATCTCATGTTTCCAAATATCTCATGTTTCAGTTGACCCAAGTTCTTCATAGTTACAGATCAACATTTATGAGTCAGTGTGCCTGCCCAATATGCTCCGCTCTGGCTTTCTAGTCTGCTGGTCATATCATGCCGTTCCGGGTTTTCCAGTCCACCAGCCATAACGTTCTGCTCCAGGTTTTCAGAATTACTGTAATCTGTGGAGTCTGTTTCAGTTACCTGCAGTTTACCACAACCCAAACATATTACAGGGAACGCTCCAGAGCCAGGGACCAGGGGCAGCCAGGAAGGTAAATTTCCCATTTTATGTATTTTGTAGATAAATATTTATCCCCTTGAAAACAATAGCTCGTGTCTAAGTCGACCCCCTAATTTCAGATTTTAAAAAACCACATTCAAAATTCTACCTATATATGAGTGTATGAGGTAGACACACTCCAACCCATCACACTGACTGCACCTTTGCCCTGTCAATTGCCTATTCCTCCTCATAGAATGTGCAGAGAGTCTATCTGGCTGTTCAATACCTACTCTACCATCTGACCTGCAGCTCCAGTTCCCATCCCCTGCCAATCTAGTGAAAACCCTCCAAAAGAGCTCTAGCAAACTTCCCAGCCAAGATATTGGTGCCCCTCTAGTTCAGGTCCAACGCACCCTTGTACAGGTCCCATCTTCCCCAGAAAGTATCCCACTGATCCACACATCTGAAGCCCTCCCTCACACCAGCCTGCAGCCACATGTTCACCTGTACTTGCTCTTGGCACTGGTAGCAATCCTGAGATTACTATTTTGCTCGTCCTGCCTTCTAGCTTCCAACCTAACTCCCAACATTCTCGTTTCAAGTCCTCATCAGTTTCCCCACCTATGTCATTGGGAGTGATGCGTACCATGATTTCTCACTGCTCACTCTCCCCCTTAACAATCCTGTCGACTCAATCGGAGACATCCCTGACCCTGGCATGCAACATTCCATCGAGGATTCTCGCTTGCAACCACAGAATCTCCTGTCTGTTCCTCTTACCATTATGTGGAGGAGCTGGTGTTGGACTGGGATGGATAGGCTACAGTCCCAAAAGGTTTATTTGGAAGCATTAGCTTTCAGAGCTCTCACGATTGAATTTCCTATCACTGTCGCTCTCCTATTCTCCTCCCTTCCCTTCAGTGCCAGAAACCTGGCCACTGTGGTTTCCGCTGGTAGGTTCATCCCCCCCCCCCATAACTCCCTCATCCTCTCAAATGATCCGAAGTTCACTCAGCTTGAGCTCCAGTTCCCTAACGCGGTCTTTGGGAGGGTTTAACCCGAGAGGAGAGAGAACCAGGAGGCAAATTGCACAGGAAAATAGAAAAAAAAGCAGGTATAAGTAAGCTATTTGGTGGGGTCATAAGAAGGAAAGGAATCAAGGGTACATGAAGGGCTTTTGTCTGAAACATCGATTTTCCTGCTCCTCGGATGCTGCCTGAACTGCTGTGCTTTTCCAGTACCATTCTAATCTAGAATCTGGTTTCCAGCATCTGCAGTCCTTGTTTTTACCTACATTAGGGTTACAGTACGTGTGTGTGAATGTGCAGAGATAAATGAACATGGTGCATACAGACTGTCCCGTTGAGATACGATGCTCTGGGATTTTAGAGACTTGTTAAAGAATGTTAAAGACGAGAAAGGATGGCTGGACTGGATGTTAAATCATCCCAAAACAAGATGCTCAGAAAAGTTAGTAAATTAATAAAGGGGAGGGAGGAGTTTTGGTATTGATCGAGGAGAATGGCGCAGTGCTGGAGAGGTGGGATTCCAGAGGAGACAGGGACTGAACTGAATTGGCTGGATTTAAAAAATAACCAAAAAAACGCAAAAACATTGCTCAGTACAGCCTCCAGTCATTAACAAGTTCTATTGGGAAATGTGAATTATTTCAACATAAACTGGGAAAAGAGGAATGCGATAAGCAGAAAGGGGAAAGAAATTCCAAGTGTGTTGAGGAACATTTTCCATCTCAAAATATTCCATAGCAAAAGAAGCATTTGTAGGGTTTAGGAAGCTAAAACTCGGACAGGGTCCATGAGGAATATGAAGCAAGCAGGAAAGATCTCAGGTCGGGAATTAAGAGAGCAAGAAGGGGCCATGAAATAACACTGGCATGTAGAATCTCAAGGCATTCTTTACAGCCATGAAAAATAGGATAATTCGGGAAAAGTTAGGACCACTCAAGGATAAAGCAGGGAACTTGTGTCTGGAGGCAGATGATGTGGGCAAGATCCTAAATGAGTACTTTGCATTGGTGTTCACCCAGGAGGAGGATATGGAGGACATGAGATTAGTGTTGAACATGCTTTTGCACTCTGACATTTTGAGATAAAGAAAGAAGTGGGTATTGGGTCTCTTAAAAAGCATTAAGTGGATAGGTTGCCAGTGCTCCAGGTAGCTACTCCAGATTAATGAGACAGACAAGAAAGGAGATTGCTGGGGTCTTGCACAAAATCTCACTAGCCACTGAAGTCCTGGAGGACTGGCGAGTAGCTCATGTTTTTCCTCCATTCGCGACGAGAAATTAGAATAATCCAGCAAACTATATCGGTGGCTGGGAAACTATTAAAGGTAATTCTTAACGGTTAGGATTTACATGCATTGAGGAAACATGGCCTAATTAGGGACAGTCAGAATGGCTTTGTGCGGAACAGGTCACGTCTCAGCTCAACTAATGAAAGAATTATTAATACACTAACGAAATAAACACCAGATGTGAGATATAGTATACTAAACTCCCTAAATAGCTACCTGAACAATGGATAACTATTTCACAGTAAACAGTTATTTCTTAGTTACTCTGAAAAATTAAGCAATAGTTTCTAGTTAGAGATTCTCCACTATAAATATAGATTCATGCAACAAAAACATTTATGTCTATTTGTGAAAGTAAATTAGCTTCAGGAAATACCATCATGCACCTTGAACAAAATAGATTGCTTACAGCCTATTCATCACAAAGTTCTAAGATTAGGAAAAGCTATATTTAACCTTACACTTCATAATTAATTTCTGAAGAAAAATCAATTTTACGCATCTTATACCAACGAGTTGAAACTAACTGTCTTTGGCATATTTGCACACGTAATTAGGAGAGTGGGTAATATAAGAGAGTGATAACTGAATTTTATAAAGACAGCACACGAGATACAATAGATCAAATTCAAACAGTCTCTACAGATAAAGCCAGGCTGAGAGGAGCCAAGGAGTCTAGCAATAAACTTTGGAATGTGAATGAACAGGATGCAGAGAAAGATCCCAAGGCCGAGAGATAATTGTGCCTATTAAACACCATGAGAATAGGACAACCCAAGGTTGGACACAATAATGTCCATCATTAATTAGATGTTTTACCAGATTGGGTGTATGGATTAGGAGGGAAGTTGTGTGTGATCCAAGTTATGTGATCATTACAACAAAGAAATGTATAAAAATACTGCTTTTTACTGTACAAGTTAGAGTGGGTCATTGATCAATCTTCTGAGCTGTGCCAAAGATTAGGCAAATAATTGAGTCTGTAAGTCAACACTAAATTCAGGGAAGATCCTTACGCCCTCTCCCTGCTTTAATCAGTTTCTGCATGAATAAACTTCCACTTGCCTGAGTTCTGCCTGCCTCCTGCATTTTCATTCGCTCTCAGAAGAAAATACTGCTACAGTATTCCATAGGGCTCTGAATTGGGACCTCTGCTGTTTGTGGTTTATATAAATGACGGACGAAAATGTAGATGGGTGGGTTAGTAAGTTTGCAGACGACACAAATGTTGGGTCAGTTGTGGACAGCAAAGATTATCATCAAAGAATACATTGGGATATAGATATGGGTGCAGAAATAGCAGATGGAGTTTAATCCAGCTAAGTGTGAGGCGCTGCACTTTGGGAGATCAAATGTTAAGGAAAAGTATACAGGTAATGGCAGGACCCTGAACTGTACAAAGGGATCTTGGGATTCAAGTCCCTGGTAGTTGCCATGCAAGTAGTTCGGTTGTAATGAAGGCGTATGGCATGCTTGACTTTATTGGTCAGGGAATTGGCTACATGAGTCAGGATGTCATGTTGCAGCTTTGTAAGACTTTGATTAAGTCACACATCAGTATTGCATTCAATTCTAATCACCACATTACAGGAAGGCTGTGCAGGCTATGCAGAGGACGCAGAAGTAGTTTACCAGGATGCTGCCTAAATTATAGGGTATCAGCTAGAAGGAGAAGCGAGAAAAATTTGTGTTGCTTTCTCTGGAGTGGTGGAGGCTTAAAGGAGACTTGATAGAAGTCCACAAAATTATGAGATACATAACTAGGTTTGACAGTCAGAATCTTTTTCCCAGAGTTGAAATGTCGGAGGCATGCATTTAAGGAGAACGGGGGAAAGTTCAAAGGAAATGTGAGGGGCAATTTTTTTTTTAAACACCGAGTGGTTGGAGTCTGGAAGGCACTGCCAGCGTAGTGGTTGGAGTCTGGAAGGCACTGCCAGCGTAGTGGTGCAGCCGGACACAAAAGAGTCAATAGAAGTGAAGCTGGAAGAGCACAGCAGATAGCATCTGAGGAGCAGGAGAGTGAATATTTCTAGCCGAAACCCTTCGTCAGGACTGGTGAACCAAGTGAAACTTGGCCAAGTTTGCCAGCACTGTCTATTTGTATCTCAGATATCCAGTATCCAGTATCTTACTTCCATATTAATGAGTGTTTTCCATCTGTCCTGACCAGAGAGGATGATATTTAGTTTAGAATTATACACTACAGAAGAGGACCTCAGCCTTTCGAATCTGTACTGTCAAAAATACACAATCTACACAAGTCCAACTTTCCAGTTCTGGGCCTGTATTCTTAGGATTGTTAGGAAAGCATATGGTGTATTAGCTTTTATTGGTCGAGGGATTGAGTTTCGGAACCATGAAATCATGCTGCAACTGTACAAAACTCTGGTGCACATTTGGCGTTCTGCGTACATTTCTGGCCACCACATTATAGGAAGGATGTAGAAGCTTTGGAAAGGGTTCAGGGCAAATTTATTTGGATGTTGTCTGGTATGGAACGAAGGTCTTACAAGGAAAGGCTGAGGGACTTGAGGCTGTTTTCGTTAGAGAGAAGGAGGTTGAGAGGTGACTTAATTGAGGCATCTAAGATAATCAGAGGATTAGATAGAATGGACAGTGAGCGCCTTTACCTTCTGATGGCAATGGCTAGCATGAGGACACATAGCTTTAAATCGAGGGATGATAGATATGGGACAGATGTCAGAGGTAGTTTCTTTACTCAGAGAGTAGCAGGGGCATGGAACGCACTGCCTGCAGCAGTAGTGGACTCGCCAACTTTAAGGGCATTTAAATGATCATTGGATAGGCATATGGATGAGGATGGAATAGTGTAGGCTGGATGGGCTTCAGATTGGTTCCACAGGTCAGTGCAACATTGAGGGCCAAAGGGTCTGTACTGTGTTGTTATGTTCAAGCGCTCATCCAAATAATATCTAAAGTTGTGAAATTATCACCTCAACTACCCTCTCAGGCAGTGCATTTCGGACACAACCATGACCTGGGTGAAAAAATATTTTATAGAGTCATATAGCATGGAAACAGACCCTTCGGTTCAACTAGTTCATGCCAACCATGTTCCCAAACTAAACTAGTCCCACCTGCCTGCGTTAATCCCATATTCCTCCAAACATTCCTATTCACGTACCTATCCAAATGTTTTTTAAACATTCTAATTATAATTGCACTTCCTCTGACAGTTCATTCCATACACGACCCACACACTTAAAAAAAAAAGTTGCCCCTCGTGTATTTTTAAAAACTTTTCCTTCCCACGTTAAAAATATATTGAACATTTTGAACTCCCAAGTTCCCTGTAAACCTCCTGCCTTTTAACTAAGGGGAACAGCTGCTTTCAAACCATCCTATCCGTTCCTCTCAATCTTTAACAACTCTATCAGGTCCCTCCCATTAACTTTCTGCACTTCAAAGAAAACAATTCAAGCTTATCCAGCCTCTCTCCATAGCTGAAACATTACATCCCAGACAACATCCTGGTTACTCTCTTCTGCATCCCATCCAGTGCCATTGCATCCTTCTGACCGTAGTGATCAGGACTGCACACAGTCCTCCAGTTGTGGCTTACCCAAAGTCCTGTTCAGCTCCAATACAAACTCCCTCCTCTGATAATCTGTGCTTTGACTGATAAAAGCAAATATCCTGTTTGCTTTCTTAAGACGAGAAGAAATAGAAATAGGTGGTCTTTGGGCCTCTCAAACCTGCTCTGCAATTCGATAGGATTACTGTTGACCTTACATAAGTGAGGCTTTTCCCATTGATTTCTCAACTGATCATCAATCAATCTCAGCTTTAAATTTACCAAGGGATTTACCAGCGCTCTGTCACAAGGAATTTCAAAGACTCTGAACCCTCAGAGAATCTCAGTGTTAAACAGCCCTTGAGTGTCAGATTCTCCAATGAAGGGAAACACCCTCTTAGCATTTATCCTATCAAAACTTTTTGCTTCTCTTACTTTTTCAGTTCTCCTCAAAGATCCTATACTTCAATGAGATCACTTCTTATTCAGCAAAACTCCTATGAATAGACCAGTTTTGCCGTTGCTCAAAAGACAATCCTTCTACATTGGGATCATCCTAGTGAACCGCCTCCAAAGAAATTATATATTTTCTTCAATATGGAGACCAAAGCTGCTCCCGGTACTTTGGATGTGCTCTCACCAGCACCTTGTACAGTTGAGTAAGATTCATACACTCCAATCTCCTGATTAGCTGCTATTTTGTGTCCAAGTCCCACCCTGCAGATTTTCTCCAGTTAAATAATATTCTGTTCTCTCATTCTCCTTTCCAAATTGAACAACTTCACATTTTATACTCATTTTGAAAACATTTTTCCATTACTTGGTTAACTGATCAATAGTTATCTGTAATCTGTTTGAATGCCTCTTGCAACTCGTCCTTCCACCTACTTTTTGTGGCTACAGTACATTCGGTTCCTTCCTCCAAGCCATGAATACGGTTGTAGTCCCAGCACTGATCCCTGTGGAGCCCCACTGGTTACAGGTCGCTAACCTGAAAAAGAATCCCTTATACCCATTTGGTGTTTTCTGGCCATTAGCCAATTCTCTGTTCATGCCAGTACACTCCCCCCAAAACCATGGGCGAATCTTATGACTAAATCTTTGGTGAGGCACCTTACCCTGGAAGTCTAATTAATTACTGATTCCTATGCAAAACCCCAGTAAGTTATTCAGACATGACTTCCCTTTCAGAAAGCCATGCTAACTCTGCCCAATTAGAATTTCTAACTGGTTCTATAAGTAGTATCAGAACAGAGTTACAGTTAAACAGACTGTTCGGTCCACTTCATCCACACTGAGGAGATATCCTAAATTAATATCATCCCATTTGCTAGCATTTGGCCCACATCCCTCTAAACCTTTTCCACTCGTGTACCCATCTGGATAACTTTTAAAAGTCGTAATTGTACCAACCTCCATCACCTCCTCTGGCAGCTTATTCCATACATGCACCAGCCTCTGTGTGAAAACATTGCCACTCAGGTCCATTTTAAATCTTTCCCTTCTCACCTTAAGCATACACTCTCTAGTTTTGAACTTCCCTACCTTGGGAAAAAGATCTTGACTTTTCACCCTATCTCTGCCCCCTATAAAGGTCACCTCCCAGCCTCAGCAGCTCTAGGGAAATCTGCCCCAGCCTATTCAAACTCTCCTGACAGTTCGAATTCTTCAATTCCAGAAACACTAAATGTTTTCTCAAACCTTTCAAGTGTAATAACATGCTTCGTAAAGCAGGGAGACCAGAATTGAATGTAGTGCTCTAAAAGTGGCCGAACCAAATGTCCTGTCCAGCCACAACACGACACCCCAACGTCTATACTCAGCACACTGACCAATGAAGGCAAGCATGCCAAACGGCTTCTTCACCACCTGTCTATCTGTGACTCCTGTTTCAAGGAACTATGTAATTATCCACCGTGGTTAGCACTGCTGCCTTACAGTGCCAGGGACCTGAGTTTGATTGAACCCTAAGCAACTGTCTACATGGAGTTGGCACATTCTCCCCATGTCTGCGTGGGGTCTCTCCAGTTGCTCTGGTTTGCTCCCACAGTCCAAAGATACACAGTTTAGGTGGATTGGCCATGCTAAATTGCTCATAGTGTCCAGGGATGTACAGGCTAGGTGGGTTAGCTACAGGAAATGCAAGGTTATGGGTTGGAACGTGGGTCTGGGTGGGATGCTCTTTGAAGGGTCGGTGTGGACTTGATGGGCCAAATAGCCTGCCTGCACACAATTAGGATTCTATGAGCCCATACACATTCTGCAGGTCTGTTTGTTTGGCACACTTTTCCAACACTAGGCTCATTTGCCGATTGTTGGCAGCCTTTTTTGAGTAGGGGTGTCACATTGGCAGTTTTCCAATCCTCCAAAATCCGAGGAGTTTTGGAAAGTTACAACTTTCTCTGCAGTTCCTTCTTTTAGGATCCTAGGATGTAATCCATCAGGACAGGGGACCTAACCACCCTATTAATGTGTCCTGCCATCTTAAGAGATCTATGGACAAGCATCCCAAGATCTTTCTGAAATACCCAGTGTTGCCATTCATTGAATAATCCCTCATCATGTCCTTTTCTGAAAGCACATCACCTCACACTTATTAGGGTTAAATCTCCTCTGGCCAAATGAGCAAACAGTCCAGGAGTCAAATGCAAACTTAACATTACCTCCACATCCTCATCTACATCATTTATGAATATCACAAACAATAGGGACAACTCAAAAAAAAGAGTCATAGGAGCAGACAAACTGGGCCAATGCAATCATGTAAAGGGTTAATAAAGCACACCTTATCCTGAGCTTTATTAATCAGAGCACGGAATACAAAAACATTGTTTTTATCATAAAACCAGTATAAAACACTGGTGTGGCCTCAACTGGAGTACTGCAACCAGTTCTGCACACAACTCTTCAGCAAGGACATGAAGGCAGAAAAGGTAGTTCAGAAAAGATTAATGAGAATACTTTCAGAGATCAGAAGTTTCAGTTAATCAGACAGTTCTCCTTGGAAAAGGAAGCCCAGAGATTTGATCAAGGCATTGAAAATCATAAGGAACCACAATAGAGTAGAGAGAAACTGCCTCTATTGGTGCAAGGATTGAGAATCAGAGAGACTAGATTTCAGGACATTGCCATAAGTTGTTTGACCAATGTTCGGGAAAAGATTTCCACACACAGAGTAGCTAGTATCTGGACCGCACTGTTCAAAAGTGTGGTGGAGGCAGGTTTAAACAAAACTTTCAAAAGGGAATTACATCATTACCGAAAACAAAAATAAAGTTACAGGGCTACAAGTAAAAGGCAGGAGATTATCTCAGCTAAGAAACATACAGATATGAGCAGCTAACTGGCCTCTGTGAATGGTGACTATTGTTTTGTTTGTTTCCTCCCTCCATTGGGATATTAATCATGTGTAGATTACGTGCAAATCAAAACGATTTTTCCTTGAAACCTGTTTGGATAGCAGAGTCACTATTGAATGATTTCATGTGGCATATTCATGGTTAATCATCCTTTTTAGCCCGATATAAAAATTATTCTCTTACTGCTACTCAGAATAAGAACTTTAAATTGAGCCGAGGGACTGGGATTCACTGAGTTCCTACCTCTTGAAATGCGAAGGGTGTGAGCTATTCATGGTGTAATAAAACAAATATAAGATTCATGAATTGTACACTTACCAAATTCAATGAAAGAGTAAGGACGAGAGACTGTCGGTACTCTCTTCCCATGTTGCTCATCAAACTCCGCCTGCAAGTCCTCCAGATACCCAAAAGCCAACTTCTTTGGGTATGCTGCCTCACATAAGACCAGATAGCAAACACCTTTTTCTATGACGTAGCTGCAAAACAGGGATATTTGCTAAAGGAACAGCTGGAGAAAGTGAAATCACAACTTGCGTTTATAGCTGTTCGATCACAGACCACATGGCCTTGAATGACCTAAGAGAATAAGTGAAGTTTACAACACAAGACACTACTCTGCCCATTGTATCTGAGCCAACATTTCAACCTAACTCCTCTTTCCAATTGCCTGCAAGTCATCCTATAGGTCACTGTACTTATGTGGGTATTCAAGCTTTTACTAAATACCAATGATTCTGCTTCTACCAGCCTTTCAGACAGGAGTTCTCAACAAATATTGTCTCTTCCACTCTCACCAAAATATTTCCACCAGTTACTTTAATTCTAAGCCTTTGTAAGGAAAATAACTGCTTACTTTCATTTCAATTGAAACTCCCCTCAGGTTTTCGGTTTGTAAGAAATCCCCTAGCAAACCCAAAATTTAAAACAAAATGTGCTGGAAACTCAATTGGTCAGGCATCATCTATGAAGAGACAGAGTTAACATTTCATGTTGCTGACCTTGTACAAGAATTCAGAAAGTTTAGTAATGTAACAGACCAATGGGGCAATGTAGCAAAGAACAAACAGGAAAATTGGTGTAAAAAAGTTTTGTTAGGCCACATTTGGAGTATCGTGTGCAGTTCGATTTGCTACAGAATAGGAAAGACATGGAGGCTTTGGAGAGAATGCAAAACAGGTTGACCAGGATATAGCCTGGATTGGAGCATTTAGCTATAAAGGAGGGGTTGGACAAATTTATATTATTTTCACTAAAGCATTAGAGGTTGAGGAGGGACCTGACAGAAGTACATAAACGGATAGGGTGGATAGCTGGAAATGTCAAAAACTGAGGGTGTTGGTTAAAGGGAGAGGGGAGAATTTTAAAGGGGCTGTGCAAGACACCTTTTCTTTCACAGAGGTTCCTGGAACATGCTGGCAGGGGTGGTAGTACAGCAACTTTAAAGGATCATTTAGATAGACAGGCAGAGAATAGAGGGATGAGGAACACATGCAGGCAAATGAGGCTAATGAATAATAGCATCATGCTGGGCCCAAAGGCATACGCCTTGTTCCTGTGCTGTTTAGTTTCATGATCCATATCAGAGTATAACAAATGGAATTCATTACATGATAAAAAACAAGTTGGGAATGCATAGCCAAAGGGTATGGCAATGACAAAGTGAAGAAACAAAAGATGGGCCAACAAAAGATGGGCCCGGAGCAGGTGTGAACACAAGCACTGGTTATCCAAACATAAAAAAAGGAGAGATAAATAATATTAAGGCATGACACATGCTGAGTATCTTTAGCATTTCCAGCTTTTATTTCAAATTTCCATCAGCTGTATTAGCTTGTTTCCGTCTTGGCACATTCAGTATTTCCTCAATGATAAACTTTTCTATTCCTGTCAATATGGTTGGGGCCGCACTGTAGTTGGGGTAGCACAGTGGCTCAGTGGTTACCACTGCTGCCTCACAGTGCCAGGGACCCAGGTTCAATTCCAGCCTCAGGTGACTGTCTGTGTGGAGTTTGTAAACATTCTCCATGTGCCTGCGTGGATTTCCTCTGGCTGCTCTGGTTTCCTCCCACAGTCCAAAGATGCACAGGTTAGACAAACTGGCCATGCTAAATTGCCCATTGTGTTAGGTGCATTAGTTAGAGGAAATTGTCTCTGGGTGGGTTGCTCTTCAGAGGGTTGGTGCGGAACTTGTTGGGCCGAAGGGCCTGTTTCTACACTGTAGGGAATCTAAACTAATCTCTTCTTTGCCTCTCGCATGCTGTAGGAAATCAGTGTGTAAACACTTCAGAAAAATCATAAAACAATCTGATTGAATATTGATTTCCCTTTGGTATGCTTTCCTTTATTGGTCAGAGTATGGAGTACAGGAGTTGGGAGGTCATGTTGCGGCTGTATAGGACATTGGTTAGGCCACTGTTGGAATATTGCATGCAATTCTGGTCTCCTTCCTATCAGAAAGATGTTGTGAAACTTGAAAGGGTTCAGAAAAGATTTACAAGGATGTTGCCAGGGTTGGAGGATTTGAGCTATAGGGAGAGGCTGAACAGACTGGGGCTGTTTTCCCTGGAGCTAAGGCTGAGGGGTGACCTTATAGAGGTTTACAAAATTATGAGGGGCATGGATAGGGTCGGGAAGTCCAGAGGTAAACCTGGGTGAGAGGGGAAAGATATAAAAGAGACCTAAGGGGCAACTTTTTCACGCAGAGGGTGGTAGGTGTATGGAATGAGCTGTCAGAGGGTGTGGTGGAGGCTGGTACAATTACAACATTTAAGAGGCATTTGGACGGATATATGAATAGGAAGGGTTTGGAGGGATATGGGCCGGGTGCTGGCAGATGGGACTAGATTGGGTTGGGATATCTGGTCGGCATGGACGGGTTGGACCGAAGGGTCTGTTTCCATGCTGTACATCTCTATGACTCTAAGAGTAGCACACTTTTCTCTCTCATTAGCAAGCATACTGGGCTGACAAACATGAAGTAGCAAAGGCCATTATCTCTGCCAGGGACATATCGCTGCCACTGAAACAAGAAACTGCAATATTATGGAGGGGAAGGGAGATGACCTCATGACCCACACACAAACCAGAGTTCCAAGTTAGAGATGTTTCATTGGCGAACAGAAATATGAAAGATTACCTTAAATATCTGTCACTTGCCAATGGACAACTGAGTAAATGACTGGTATGGGCTCTCAGGATTATGGTACATAAACCGTGAGGGAACAAAGAACAAAGAAAAGTTACAGCCAAGGAACAAGCCCTTCGGCCCTCTAAGTCTGAGCCGATCCAAGTCCACTGTCTAAACCTGTCGCCCAATTCCTAAGCTTCTGTATCCCTCTGCTCCCCACCTACTCATGCATTTATCCAGAGGCATCTTAAATGAACCTACCGTGCCTGCCTCTACCACCTCTGCTGGCAACGCGTTCCAGGCACCGACCACCTTCTGTGTAAAGTACTTTCCGTGTGTATCCCCCTTAAACTTTTCACCTCTCACTTTGAAAGCATGACCTCTCGTTATTGAAACCTTTACCCTGGGAAAAAGTTTATCTGTATCTACCCTGTCCATACCCTACATGATTTTGTAGACCTCAATCAGGTACCCCCTCAATTTCCTTTTTTCTAATGAAAACAAACCTAACCTACTCAAGCTCTCTTCATAGCTAGCACCTTCTACATCAAGCAACATCCTCATGAACCTTCTCTGCACCCTCTCCAAAGCGTCCACATCCTTTTGGTGATGTGGCGACCAAAACCGTACAGTATTCTAAATGCGGCCCAACCAATGTCTTGCACAATTTTAACAGGACCTGCCAGCTATTATACTCAATACCCCGTCCGAGGAAGGCAAGCATACCATATGCCTTCTTGACCACTCTATCCACCAGTGCAGCAACCTTCAGGGTACAATGGACCTGAACTCCCAGATCTCTCTGCCCATCAACTTTTCCCAAGGCTCTTCTGTTTACTGTATAATTCGCTCTTGAATTATACTTCCCAACATTCATCACCTCACATTTGCCTGGATTGAACTCCACCTGCCACTTCTCCGCCCAACTCTCCAGTCTATCTGTATCCTCTTGTACTTCTTTGACAGCCCCGATGCTTTCTGCTACTCCACCAATCTTCGTGTCATCTGCAAACTTGCTGATCATACCAACATTGCCCTCTTCCAAATCATTTATGTATATCACAAACGACAGCAACCCCAGCACTGATCCCTGTGGAACACCACTCATTACCTTTATCCATTTCGAGAAAATTCCTTCAACTATTACTCTCTGTCTCCTGTTGCTCAACCTGTTCTTTATCTACCTAGCTAGAACATCCTGCACACCATGTTCAGATGAGGCGATGGAGAGTTACAGATCAGCGAGGAAGGATTCAAAGCTATTCCACCAATCTTTGTGACATCTGCAAATTTGCTGATCATACCAACAGTGCCCTCTTCCAGATCATTTATGTATATTACAAACAACAGTGTCTCCAGCACTGATCCCTGTGGAACACCTTTCTCCATTTCGAGAAACTCCCTTCAACTACTACTCTCTGTCTCCTGTTGCTCAAGCAGTTCCTTATCCACCTAGCCAGAACACCCTGCACACCATGTGACTTCACTTTCTGTGTTAGTTTACCATGGGGACCCTTATCAAACCCCTTACGAAAGTCCATGTAAAAGACATCAACAGCCCTTCCTTCATCTATCAACTTGGTCACTTCCTAAAAGAATTCTATTAAGTTGGTAAGGCACGATCTCCCCCGCACAAAACCATGTTGCCTATCACTGATAAGCCCATTCTCTTTTCTAAATATAAATAGATTTTATCCCTCAGTACCTTCTCCAGCATTTTTCCCACCACTGATGTCAGGCTCACTGGTCCGGAATATCCCTACTACCCTTCTTGTACAGGGGGACAACATGAGCAACCCTCCAGTCCTCCGGCACCTCATCTGTGTTTAAGGATGCTACAAAGATATCTGTCAGGGAACAAAAATCACTCCAGACAGGAGTTGGACTTCACTGGCAAACACCTTGGTTAACTCAAGAACAGGCGAGTGTTCTTCAATACGATCTAGACTTAACACTTTGGTTCACTCAACATGACTAAATTAAACAAAAGAAACCACTCCTCCCTCACATGGAGATGAGATTCCCCCACCATCAGTTTGTCCGATTCGGAGCCAAGAAAATGATTTTACCCATGAGGAGTTGTACATCTTATCTGCCTATTCAATTTCATGTCTAAATTGTTGCTTTTTATTAGACTTAAATTTGTTTGTCACTAATGCATTCTCACCCAGCTTTTTGGGTTTGTGATTCCTGAACCTTAAAACTGACAATGTGATTACATTCTTCCTTTAATATGATGACCAGGGTTGCACAAAGTTCTCTCGCTGAGCTATTCTGCTCACTAGACTGCATACCGTGCACTAGACTGTTGCTTGCCTCTAATTGGTGTTTTAGACAATTCCAGCACAGCTCTTGGCTACGAAAGGTAATCACCCTGAATGCTTTCTTTATCAGGTCAGGCAGCATCCAAGGAGCAGGAGATTCGACGTTTCAGGCATGAGCCCCTCTTCAGGAAGAAACGTCGATTCTCCTGCTCCTTGGATGCTGCCTGACCTGCTGCGCTTTTCCAGCAACACATTTTCAGCTCTAATCTCCAGCATCTGCAGTCCTCACTTTCTCCTGCTTTCTTTACCAGCCAGCTTCAGAGGTCTGTGGGCATATACTTCAAGATCCCCTTACTTCTCAATGTTCCACCAATTATTGTGAACTATTTTTACCTTATTTATCAGCCATGCTGTGCGCTCTCAGGTTTCTCCAGATTGAACTCTATTTGTCACTTTTCTGCTTACCTAATCATTCCATCAACAATTTTCTGCAATCCACAGCTCTGCTCCTCACTACTCACCACATGGTTGATTGTGATACAGGAACAGTGTCCCAAACTGGTCACCTGAAAACCAGTCAAGTCCCAGAATCATTTTTTAAGCTGCCATCCTGACCTTCCCTCTCCTGGCATCCGGCAACTTCTTGCAGCTGTTCCCACTTCAACAATTCAGCCAAGTGCTGTGAGATCCTTATTTACATACGAAAACAGAACTTCTGCCATGTTTCCTGCAAAGTGACACAGCAGATCTGATCGAAGCAGCTTCGGCAAACTGGACTAGTTCATGGCATTGCCTGAATTTCTTGCAAATCTGTCCTCAGCAATCCTCACTGGTATGACAGACTTTCAACACTCTGAAGGTCTGAGCTGGCATATGTCAAAAATCTAAATCGAAAGATTTTGCTCTAATGTTGTCAGTTTTGATATACAGTCTTCGCATTGTGTGTCAAACTCTGCTTGTGCAACAGTGATTGCTTATTTACACCATGGCTCTGCTGTACCTCTGAAAGTATTTGCAGTCAGGCTCAGCAGTAATTATTCATACAGTGTCAGACTCTGTGGTAATTTATATAGTGTCAGGCTCTACTATACACCATTCATCATATATAGTGAGAGACTCGGTGTACATCAGTGATCATTTACAATCTATTCAGTATAGATCAATTATTCACTGCCAGACACTGCCTTTATATTGGGACATACTTAATCAGTGGAAGACACTGCCTGTTTGTTCACTGCCAGACATAGTCTGTATATTGTTGGGTATTTTTTCCCACTGACTGTCTATTGGGTGTAGTCACACATCACTAGTATATCAGGAAACACATACACGCTGCCAGACTCTGCCTATCTAGTAGGGTTATTTACTGACTGCCAGACACTGCCTGTATATCGGGAAGTCGTATTTATACAATGTCAGACTTTGTTGTACACCAGTGATTATTTATAGCATCAAACTCTGCCTATACATCAACTATTTATACAACGTCAGGCTGTTGTGCACCACTAATCATTTACAAATGATCATTTACTGAGTACAGAAAAATTATTCACAATCACTGCTGTAATTGGGGTGTATTATTCACTGCAAAAATCTACTTGTGTATTGGGAATGATTTATTCACTGCTGGACATTGCCTGTATCTCAATTAGTATTTATTCACTGGAAGAGAGTGAAAGATGATAGTTTTTTTGGAGAAAAAGGTTGGATGGAAATTAGAATTGGTAAGGGGAAGAAGTCACTGATAAGTGTAGTCTACAGGCCACCAAATAATAAAGAAATAACTTATGCATGGAGAAAGAGTACAGCAATTATCATGGGGGATTGATTGGTCAAAACAAGTCAGTCAAGGTAGCCTAGAGGAGGAGTTCATAGAACGTATCTGTGATAACTTCCTCAAACAGTATATAATGCAACCTACGAGGGAACAAGGTATCCTAGATTGGATCCGGTGTAATGAGACAGGAATAATTGATGATCTCATAGCTAGGGGTCCTCTCGGAAGGAGCGATTGCAGTATGGTTGAATTCAAAATAGAGAGTGAGAAGGTAATATCCATTTGAGGTTCAGATACCAACCTAGCACTGCTGCCTCACAGCACCAGGAACACGGGTTCGATACCAGCCTTGGGCGACTGTGTGGCGTTCACTCACTCTCCCTGTGTCTGCGTGGGTTTCCTCCGGATGCTCCGATTTCCTCCCATAGTCCAAAGATGATGTGCAGGTTAGTTGAGTTGGCCGTGCTAAATTGCCCATAGTGTTCAGGGTTGTGTAGGTTAAGTGTATCAGTAATGTAGAGTAATAGGGTAATGAAATGGGTCTGGGTGGGTTATTCTTTGGAGGGTCTGTGTGGACTTCTTGGGCTCAATGACTGTTTCCACACTGTCGGGAGTCTATGATTCTATGATTCTAACAGCATGGAAGGGTAACACTTACTGAAAGGTCATGGATCCAGCTTGCAGTGTGCAGCGTGTGGGAGACTGCTCATTCAGCTTGCGGAACAATTGTTTGGCCTGGCTTTGGTAATGCTGCAGGTCACGTCCAGACTGAAAAGTGAAATCACATACTGAGCAACGACTGAAGACAGAACATGCAATTTGAAGAGTGGCTAATTTCAGCTTCTTTGGAGCATCACCTTAACCCAACCTTTGAGATTATCCATACCTTTACACAATGGAATATGTGAGCAAGACAATTCTGGGCAATGAATGGACAGAGAAGTGTGACAGGACAGAAGAGTAAAGTACTAGTCGTTAATATTGTCATTGTAGCAAATGAAGAATGAAGTGAGGTGGAAGAGAGGGGAAGACAAGAGGGGAGACCACCAGACCATAAAACATAGGAACAGGAGACTCAGACAGGGCTCTTATCCATGTCCGATCCATTTCCCCCAGTTCTGCTCCTCCATCCCCAACAATGCTCGGGCCCCTTGGCCTTGACTTTCCACTCTGCTAGTACCTGTATCCAAAGAGTCATAAACCGCCATTTCTATTACCTCCAGCAGGTCGCTACCACCATTCCACAGAAGCTGTGCCCTCCCGTACATTCTGGCCCACTCTTCCTTCACTCCCAACACCACCCATGGCACCTTCCTATGCAATCACAGGAAGTGCACCACTTGCCTCCTCCCTCCTCACTACTGAAGGCCCCCGTCACACCTTCCAGATGAAACAGTATTTCACTCAATCTAGCCTACTGTATTCACTGCTCGCCCCTCATAATTTAGTAAACCTCTATAAGGTCACCCCTCAGCCTCCGACGCTCCAGAGAAAACAGCCCCAGCCTGTTCAGCCTCTCCCTATTGTTCAAATCCTCAAACCCTGGCAACATCCTTGTAAATCTTTTCTGAACCCTTTCAAGCTTCACAACATCTTTTGGCATGGACGGGTTGAACCGAAGGGTCTGTTGCCATGCTGTACATCTCTATGACTCTACTGATTACTGGGAGACAAAACGCAGGCTGCTCCAGGTTGTGACCAATCTCTGACCATAAAAATGACTCCAAGCTTCCTGTTGCCTGCCACATCAACTGTGTTCTCTAGCCAACATCAGTCTCCACTGCAATGTTCAAGTCAGCTGGAGGAACAACATTCCATTTTCCGCTTGGAGACACCGTGGTCTTCAGGAATCAAGTTTAATAATGTTACAGCATGAATACCTCCTTCCCTGTCCTTTAATCACCCCCACATCCCAGATACTGCCATGACATGGGTTGCTTCCAGCACAGCCAAATCAATTTCACTCACTCATACCACTTATCTGGCTGATTATTGCAATCCCTTTGCCTTGCCGAACATTATTTTTCTCTCTGTGCTTCCTCTCCACTTAACTGCTCACTCCTTACCCCCCACCCTTCCGTCAAAAACATAAATACCACTTTTTCTTAGCTGCTATCAGTTCTGAAGACTGGCCTCAACATTAACTCTGTCTCAGGTGACTCTGTGTGGAGTTTGCACATTCTTCCAGTGTCTGCGGGTGCTCCTGTTTCCTCCCACAGTCCAAAAAATGTGCAGGTTAGGTGAATTGGCTATGCTAAATTGCCCGTAGTGTTAGGTAAAGGGGTAAATGTAGGGGAATGCGTCTGGATAAGTTGCTCTTCGGAGGGTCGGTGTGGACTTGTTTGTCCGAAGGGCTTGTTTCCACACTGTAAGTAATCTAATGTGTTTGCATCCACAGATGCTGTCAGACCTGCTGAGTTTCTCCAGCAATTTCTGATTCTGAGGGGAACTGGAGGCAATTTTTCAGCTTCTTCACCCTATTCCACCATTCAATAGGATCACGGCTGATCCAATAATCCTCACATCCACTTACCTACCCTTGATTCCCCTACTGATCAAGAATCTATCTATCTCAGCCTTAAATGTACACAAGGACTTGGATCCTTGTGGGTCTCTTTAGCAACGAGTTCCAAAGACACTCAACCCTCTGAGGGAAGAAATTTCTCCTCATCTCAGTCTTAAAGGAACCCCTTCATTCTGAGATTGAACCTTTTATCATAGTCTGTCCCAAGAGAGGATGGAGGAGCAAAGGTTGGAGCTGAGGGAGTGAAGTAAAAGGGGATGGAATGAAGATGGCATGAAATGGAAGAGGTGAAAGTCAAAGGGTAGAGATGAGTAAGGTGGAATGAGAGAACAAGGAAGAAATGCAGAGATGAGGGCTGGGGGATATCCTCAGGGCAAGGGCAAAGTGAGAGTAAAAATGGAACACTAGGGAATGGAATGAAGATCAGGAGTGTTAAATGTAACAACTACATAAATTTTACTCTGATTTCATATTGATAACATATACATATTTATATTTCTCTCCAACTCAGTCTGCATTTTTGGGATAGGTAGCACTGGTAAGGCAATATTCAGAGAAGTGGCATTTGGCTGGACAATATTTGGTCAAATTCAGAGGCTTGCAGAACAGAAGGAATCCTTTCCGTTCATTGTGTCTGTTTTAAGTACGTAAAACCTAACTTAATTTGTTGTCTTTTAGCCCAAGGTCTGGAGGCTGTGGCAACATAAGAGAATACCTAAATACTGCTCAATATTGTATTTCTGCCCCAACCACCCTTTCAGGCAGTGAATTCCAGACTCCCAGTTTCCTCAGTGAATAAATTATCTTCAACTCTCCTCTGAACCTTCGCTGCTGCAAGGAAAATATCCCCAGCTAATCCGATCCCTTCTCATAGTTCAGACTCTCTCCAGCCCAGGCAATATCCTGGTAAATCTCTGCACTCTCTCTAGTACAGTCACATTCTTCCAATAATGGAGGGACCAAAATAACATAGGGTTGTGGCCTTTAGTCAGCTGGGTAGTATTTGGAAGGATGTGGTTTGGAGGGATATTATTTGAAGGATGTTAATTCAGGCAGTGTTTGGAGGAACATTATCTGAAGGGTCTTATTTAGGGCAGTATTTGGAGGGGCATTACTCACATGGTTATCATCTCAGGCAGTATTTGGAAGAGCATTATCTGAAGGGTGTTATCTCAGGCAATACTTGCAGGGGCATTGTCTGGAGGGTCATATTTAGGGCAGTATTTGGACAGGCTTTACTCACAGACATAATCTGGAGGGTCTTATTTAGGGCAGCATTGCTCACATGGTTATTATCTCAGGCAGTACTGGGGAGGGGGCATTATCTGAAGGGTAGTAGCTCAGGCAACATTTGGAGAGGTGTTACCCACAGAAGCATTATCGGAAAGGTCTTATTTAAGGCAGTATTTGGAGGGACTTTACTCACCAGGGTATTATCTGGAGAGTCTTATTGAGGGCAGTATTTGGACGGGCATTACTCACAGGCTGGTGATCAGGAGGAAGTTATTCTGATAAGATTACCCAGCTGCCTGCCTGTTGAAGATGTCTGTCTGTGGCCCCCTCCCTCTCTCTCCCTCACCTGTTCATCCTCCTGCATGGAGGCGGCGAGTGGGAGGCCGTCCGCCACCCGGGCGATCATCGTCAGGAGAACCATGGCAGCGGGAGCCGGAGCGGGGCTCAGGCTAGGCCCCGGCCTCAGGTCGCTGCGGGACTTCGCGCTTGCTCACTCACTCTCAGGACGGACCTTGGCCTTCTCCACTCCCCCCGGGCCGATTAGGCCCCAGTTTCCGCTTGTGTCACCCTTTACCACTCCGGGTGTCCGCCCACTCCCCGGCATTCGGGCGCCGCCCCCGGCGTTCAGACCACGCCCCCCCGCGTTCAGACCCCGCCCCCGTGCTCACGCACCGCTCACGCACCGCCCCCGCGTGCAGGCCCCTCCCCCCCCGCGTTCAGGCCCCGCCCCCGTGCTCACGCACCGCCCCCGTGCTCACGCACCGCCCCCGCACTCGGGCCCCGCCCCCGTGCTCAGGCCCCGCCCCCGCGCTCAGGCAACCCTCCGACGCGCGTGCAGGCCCTGCTCTGTCCGGAAGCTCCTCTCCACTTCCGCGTCACGCGCGCTCCCCCTAACGGCGAGAAGTGATCACACAAACGGGGGGGGGAATATACCTGGCTCAGCAAGACCCCGCATCATGCACAGCAAGATCCCACAGCTGGCACAGCAAGACCCCGCATCATGCACAGCAAGATCCCACAGCTGGCACAGCAAGATCCGACATGGCACAGCAAGATCCCACACCTGGCTCAGCAAGACCCTGCATCATGCACAGCAAGATCCCACACCTGGCTCAGCAAGACCCTGCATCATGCACAGCAAGATCCCACACCTGGCACAGCAAGATCCCACACCTGGCGCAACAAGATCACACCTTACACAGCAAGATCCCACACCTGGCACAGCAAGATCCCGCACCTGGCACGGCAAGATCCCGCACCTGGCACGGCAAGATCCCTCACCTGGCACGGCAAGATCCCGCACCTGGCACAGCAAGATCCCACAACTGGCACAGCAAGACCCCGCACCTGGCACAGCAATACCCCGCACCTGGCACGGCAAGATCCCTCACATGGCACAGCAAGATCCCGCACCTTGTACAGCAAGATCACACACCTGGCAAAGCAAGATCCCAAACCTGGTACAGTAAGATCCTACACCGGGCACAGCAAGATCCTGCACCTGGTACAGCAAGATCCCACTAATGGCACGACATGATCCCGCACCTGGCACAGCAAGATCCCGCACCTGGCGCAGCAAGATCCCACACCTGGCACGACATGATCCCGCACCTGGCACAGCAAGATCCTGCACCTCGTACAGCAAGATCCAGCACCTCGCACAGCAAGATCCCGCACCTCGCGCAGCAAGATACCTCATTTGGAACAGCAAGATCCCACACCTGACACAGCAAGATCCCACACCTGGCACAGGAAGATCCCACACCTGGCACAGCAAGATCCCGCACTTGCACAGTAAGATCCCGCATCTGGCACAGCAAGACCCCACACCTGGCGCAGCAAGACCCCACACCTGGCACAGCAAGATCACACACCTTGCACAGCCAGATCCCGCACCTTGCACAGCAAGACCCCACACCTGGCGCAGCAAGATCCCACACTAGGCACGGCAAGATCCCAGAATCTGGTCAAGCAGGCAAGATTAAAAAGAGAGCCCGCGCTCAGCATCGCTGCACGGTGCTGCAAGCTGACGGGGGGGGTCGGCACAGCGGGAATCCCACAATCAGCGCAGCAATATTCCACACCCGGCCTGCACAGTCCGGGCGTCGGGGAATCCCCACAGGAGGATCCCCAGGAGGCGAGAGGCTGCATCCTGCAGAGCGAGTTCCCACAGTTCGGCACGGATCCCGCAACCGCTGCAGGCAAATCGATGAAGATCACCACGTTTAGTAATTATCCCTAAACCTTGTACAGGGAGGCACAGTGTGATCCCACTGCCCGGCACTAGGAGGTCCCACGGCCAAAAACAGGGAAATCTCACAGACAGCAGGTCGAAATCCCTCAGCCCCAGCACAGGGTGATCGCACATCCCGCAGAGCTTGACCCGAAAACCCAGCACAGGGAGATCCAACAAGCCACCCAGCATGACCGACAAATCAGGCAGCTCTGGCAGCAGGTTACATAAAGGTCCCGCAGCCTCACACGGCAAGATTCCACTCCAAGCACAGCAAGATCCCAGATGCTGCCCCGTGAGATACCGCACCGGCAGAGGAAGATCCCAGAACCCGCACAACGGGATCACACATGGTTAGTTAGTTTGCTGTTGACACCAAAAAAAAAGTGGTGGAGTGGACAGTGAAAAAGATTAGCTCAGAGGACAACGGGACCTTGAGCAGATGAGTCAATGGACGGAGGTGCCCAATACAGTTTAATGTGAGGTGTTGCGATTTGGTAAGGCAAACCAGGGCAGGACTAACACAGTAATGGTAAGACCCTGGGGAGCGTTGCTGAACAAAGAGACCAAGGGCGCATAGTTCCTTGAAAGCGGAGTTGGAGGTAGACTGGTGAAGAACGCACTTGGCACACTTGCCTTCACCAGTCAGATCATTGAGTTTCGGAGTGGAGACGCCATGCTGTGGCTGGAGAGGACATTAGCAAGGCCACTTTTAAAATACTGGTCGCCCTTCAAAAGGAAGAATGTTGTTAAAACTTGAGAGGGTGCAGAAAAGATTGACAAGGATGTCGCCGGGACTGGAGGGTTTGAGTTATCAGGAGAGGCTGAATAGGCTGGGTCTTTTTTCCCTGGACTGTCGAAAGCTGAGGGTTGATCTTCCAGAGGTTTATGAAATCATGGGGTGAACAGCCAAGGTATTTTTTCCTAGTGTGGGCAAATCCAAAACTAGAGGGCATAGATTTCAGGTGAGAAGGGAAAAATTTAAAAAGGAGCTGATACTTTTTCATGTAACTGTGAATGGCATGAGCTGGTGCAGCCTGGTACAATTATAACTTTTAAAAAGGCATCTAGGAATGGTTTAGAAAGATATGGGCTAAATAATGGCAGTGGGACTAGGTCAGATGAGGATGTCTGGTTGGTGTGAACGATTTGAACCGAAGGGTCTGTTTCCATGCTGTGTGACTCTATGACTTGCACTTAGACATCCCCATCCCAGTACAGCAAGGGCCCATTCCATAAGCTACCATGATAATGCATGCTCAATACTGCAAGAACCCATGAAACAAGGCACCTCAACGACCCACGCAAGAGGCAGAAAGAGTTTGCACTTGGCACAGAAAAATCACACAGCCTGACGCAGCTAGATCCCAGAAGCAGCACTGGTACATCCTGCACCGAGCTCAAAGAGAGCACACATTCTGTACAGTGAGATCTCATAACCAGTAATGTGTTATCCCCCAGATTCCAGCACAGGAAGACTCCCATGCCAGGCCATAAGGAGATGCCACACAGGCAGAAAGGATTTGACACTGGCAGGGGGAGATCCGATACACTCAGTCCAGCACAACCACCACAAGGAGATCCCACAAACGGCCAAGGGATATGATCCAGACTTTGGTGATAATCTTTGCCTTTCCTCCCATTTAAAGTTTGAATTCTCTCATTTTTGTTTTGCTCATGAGCAAGGAATTGACCATCCTTTCCCATTGCTGTCTCATACAGGTCTGAAGTCAGATGTGGCTCCTCTCCTTACAGCCCAATGTATGCTGGTGAGTTAAAAACAAAAAAATGTAACTGTTGTCTCTCACACACACTGACCAATTCCCACTCGTCACCAGTTCTGATGTACAAGGTAGTTGCCAGGCTCCAGTCAGAATTAAAGAACATATGAACTTCCTTTACAGGGAGGCTTTGTTCTGAAGTTTGCACTCTGGAAAAAACCAAAGCAAGTTAGAATAATCCCACAAATATTGGCAGTGCTCATGTGGCTCACCCAATATAACATAACCGTGGGCGGAACGGCGGCCCAGTGGTTAGCATTGCTGCATCACAGCACCAGGGACCCGGGTTTGATCCCTGTCTCAGGCGACTGTCTGTGTGGAGTTTGCACATTCTCCCTGTGTCTGTGTGGGTTCTCTCCGGATGCTCCGGTTTCCTCCCACAATCCAAAAATGTGCAGGTCAGGTGAATTGGCCATAGTGTTAGGTGCATTAGTCAGGGGTAAGTATAGGGTGGGGGGATGGGTCTGGGTGGGTTGCTCTTCGGAGGGTCGGTGTAGAGTAGACTATCTTATCTAATCATATAACAGTCAGATTGATAAAGGAATGCCAGTAAATGTCATGCATTTGGATTTCCAGAAATCATTCCATAAAGTGTCGTGTAAAAGATTACCACACAAGGTAGGAAATCACAGCATTGGGCTAATCTATTAACACAGAATTCAGTTTAATTCACTCTTGAAAGCTGGGCCAACATTTATTGTCCTCTCCTGTTCTTCCTTAAACTACTGTAGTCCATGTGATGTAGGTTGACACATAATGCCCTAAGGGAGGGAATATCAGGATTTTGACAAAATGACACTGAAGGTACAGAGATATATTTGCAAGTCAGGATGGTGCGTGGCTTTGTAGAATCATAGAATTTCCACAGTGTGGAAACAAGCCATTTGGCCCAACAAGTCCATACCAACCCTTCGAAGAGTAACCCACTCAGATCTGTTCCCCTACCCCACTACTATACATTTACCCCTGACATCCCTGAACACAATGGGCAATTGAGCATGGCCAATTCATTTAACCTACACATCTTTGGATTGTGGGAAGAAATCGGAGCACCCGGAGGAAACCCACGCAGACACGGGAGAATGTGCAAACTGCACAGAGTCGTCTGAGGTTGGAGTCGAACTCGGGTCCCTGGGAATGTGAAGCAGCAGTGCTTGAAGGGGAACTTGTCTTGGTGGTGTCCTCGTGAAACCGTTGCCCTTGTCCTTCTACATAGAAGTGGTCATGGGTTTGGAAGGTGCTGTTGTCGAAGCATTGGTAATTTCTGGAGTGTATCTTGTAAATAGTACTGAGCATTAGTAAGAGTAATAGCGTTAGTAGTAGAGGGAGTGAATGTTTGTGGATATGGTGCCAATCAAACAGATTGCTTTGTCCTGCGTAATGTCAAGCTTCTTGAGTGTTGTTGAGCAGCAGCCATCCAGGCACATGGGGAATGTTCTATCACATCCCTGACTTGTGCCTTGTGGACAGGGAGTCAGCAGGTGAGTCAGTTGCAGTAGGATTCCCAGCCTCTGATCTGCTCTTGTAGCCATTATATTTACATGACAAGTCCAGTTGAGTTTCCCCCATGATGTTGATAACGGGGGATTCTGAAATGGTATCACCATTGAATATCAAAGGATGGTAGTTAGATTGTTTCTTATTGTAGATCAGAAGACCACAAGACCATCAGAGTTTGATGAGATTTGCCATGGTAGGTTCATTCAGAAAGTAAGGAGGCATGGGATACTGGGAAACCTGTCTGTCTGGATGGAGAATTGGCTCTGCCACAGAAGACAGAATGTGGTAGTAGATGGCAAGTATTCAGCGTGGAGTTCGGTGACCAGTGGTGCTCTGCAGGGATCTGTTCTGGGACCTCTGCTATTTGTGACTTTTATAAATGACTTGGATGAGGAAGTGGAAGGATGGGTGAGTAAGTGCTGATAACACAAAGGTTGGTGGAATTGTGGATAATGTGGAGGGAAGTTGGATGTTGCAACAGGACATTGACAGAATGTAGAGCTTGGCTGAGAAGTGGCAGATGGAGTTCAACCTGGAAAAATGTGAAGTGATTCATTTTGGAAAGTCAAATTTGAATGCAGAATACAGGGTTAAAGGCAGGATTCTTGGCAATGTGGAGGAACAGAGGGATCTTAGAGTCCACGTCCATAGATCCCTCAAAGTTGCCTCCCAAGTTGATTGGGTTATTAACAAGGCTTATGGTATGTTGGCTTTCATTAGCAGGGGAACTGAGTTTAAGAGCCATTAGGCTATGCTGCAGCTCTGTCGAGCCCTGGTCAGACCACACTTGGAATATTGTGTTCAGTTCTGGTCACCTCCTTATAGAAAACATGTGGAAACTTTAGAGAGGGTGGACTGTATGCTGTAGTGGACTGTATGCTGGATGGGAGGGCATGTCTTATGAAGAAAGGTTGAGGGAGCGAGGGATTTTCTCATTGGAGAAAGTGAAGACTGCAGATGCTGGAGATCACAGTCGAAAAGCGTGGTGCTGGAAAAGCACAGCTGGTTAGGCAGCATGCGAGGAGCAGGAAAATCGACAATTCAAGCGTAAGCCTGATGAAGGGCATATGCCTGAAATAGAACATAGAACATAGAACATAGAAGAATACAGCGCAGTACAGGCCCTTCGGCCCTCAATGTTGTGCCGATCCAAGCCCACCTAACCTACACTAGCCCACTATCCTCCATATGCCTATCCAATGCCCGCTTAAATGCCCATAATGAGGGAGAGTCCACCACTGCTACTGGCAGGGCATTCCATGAACTCACGACTCGCTGAGTAAAGAAATGACGATTCTCTTGCTCTTTGAATGCTGCCTGATAGGCTGTGCTTTTCCAGCACCATGCTCTTCGATACTTTACTCATTGGAGTGAAGAAGGATGAGAGGTGATTTGATAGAGGTATGCAAGATGATGAGAGGAGATTGAATAGATAGCCAGAAATTTTTTTCCCAGGGCAGAAATGGATATCACAAGGGGGTATAACTTTAATGCGGTTGGAGGAAGGTTTAGCGGAGATGTCAGAGGTCAGTTCTTGATACAGAGAGTGGTGGGTTCATGGAACGCACGGCCAGCAGTGGTAGCAGAGTCAGATATATTAGGGGCATCGAAGTGATTATTGAATAAGCACATGGATGATATTAAATGAAGGGTATGTCAGTTCGGTTGATGTCAGATACACAAGGACTGATGTTCTCTATGAGCTACACAGAAACTGCTGTTCTCTCTCAGATACACAGGAACTGCTGTTCTCTCTCAGATACATAGGCTCTGCTGTTCTCTCTCAGATACACAGACACTACTGTTCTCTCTCAGAAACACAGACGCTCCTGTTCTCCCTCAGATACACAAACACTACTTTTCTCCCTCAGATACACAGACACTACTGTTCTCTCAGATACACACATGACAGCGCTCATGTGGCTCACCACTTAATGGGACATTCTTCCAACATAACATGCCAGATATAACAGTCAGGTTGATAAAGGGATGCCAGTAAATGTCATGTATTTGGATTTCCAGAAATCATTCCATAAAGTGCCATGTAAGAGATTGCCGCACAAGGTAGTAAATCACAGCATTGGGCTAATTAAACAGAATTCAGTTTAATTCACTCTTGAAAGTGAGGCCAACATTTATTACTATGTCCAGTTGCCCTCGAGAAACAACACACTGAGAGAACAGATAGAGAAACAACACACTGAACTGAGAGTACAGATAGAGAAACAACACACTGAACTGAGAGTACAGATAGAGAAGCAACACACTGAACTTTGAGTAGAGAAAAGAAAAAACATAGAACTGAGATCGCAGTTAGAGAAACAACTCATGATCTGAGAGTACAGACAGAGAAACAAAACACTGAACTGCGAGAACAGAGAGAGAACAAGACACTGAGCTGAGAGTGCAGTTTGAGGAAGAACACACTGAACTGCGAGTACAGCTAGAAAAAGAAAACACTGAACTGCAAATACAGACAGAGAAACAAAACACTGAACTGAGAGGACAGATACAGAAGAAATACACTGAACTGTGAGTAGAGATAGAGAAACAACACACTGATCTGAGAGTACAGATAAGCAACAACACGCTGAACTGAGTGCACAGATAGAGAAAGAAAACATGGAACTGACAGTCCAGACAGCGAAACAACACATTGAAATGGGAGTACAGACAATGGATCTAAGCACTGAACTGAGAGAGCAGAGAGAGAAACAAAACACTGACCTGCGAGCACAGATTGAGAAACAACACACTGACCTGCGAGCACAGATTGAGAAACAACACACTGAACTGCGAGCACAGATACAGAAACAACACAGTGAAATGTGAGTACAGGTAGAGAAACAACACACTCAACAGTGAAGACAGCTATAGAAACAACACAGAGAAATGAGGGTACAGGTGGAGAAACAAGGGTCTGAACTGCGAATATAGACAGAGACAGAGACTTAACTGTGAGCACAGATAGAGAAACAACACAGTGAACTGCGAGAATAGATAAAGAAACAACACACTGAACTGAGAGTCTAGATAGAGAAACAACACACTGACCTGTGACTAGAGTTAGAGAAACAACATTTGTGCGAAGATTTGTAGCTCGGGTGCTCGTTGCTGTGGTTCTGTTCGCCGAGCTGGAAGTTTTTGTTGCAAACGTTTCATCCCCTGGCTAGGCGACATCATCAGTGCTTGGGAGCCTCCTGCGAAGTGCTTCTTTGATGTTTCCTCCAGTGTTTATAGTGGTCTGTCCCTGCCGCTTCCGGTTGTCAGTTTCAGCTGTCCGCAGTAGTGGTTGGTATATTGGGTCCAGGTCGATGTGTTTGTTGATGGAGTTTGTGGATGAATGCCATGCCTCTAAGAATTCCCTGGCTGTTCTCTGTCTGGCTTGCCCTATGATAATAGTGTTGTCCCAGTCGAATTCATGTTGCTTGTTGTCTGCGTGTGTGGCTACTAAGGATAGCTGGTCGTGTCGTTTCGTGGCTAGTTGATGTTCATGTATGCGGATTGTTAGCTGTCTTCCTGTTTGTCCTATATAGTGTTTAGTGCAGTCCTTGCATGGTATTTTGTACACTACATTCATCTTGCTCATGTTGGGTATCGGGTCCTTCGTTCTGGTGAGTTGTTGTCTGAGCGTGGCTGTTGGTTTGTATGCCGTTATGAGTCCTAGGGGTCGCAGTAGTCTGGCTGTCAGTTCCGAGATGCTCCTGATGTATGGTAGTCTGGCTAGTACTTTTGGTTGTGGTATGTCCTCGTTCCGTGGTCTTTCTCTTAGGCATCTGTTGATGAAGTTGCGCGGGTATCCGTTTTTGGCGAATACCTTGTATAGGTGTTCCTCTTCTTCTTTTTGCAGTTCTGGTGTACTGCAGTGTGTTGTGGCCCTTTTGAATAGAAACAACATACTGGACTGCGAGAACAGATAGAGAAACAACAAACTAACCTGAGTGTACACATAGAGAAACAACACATTCAATTGCAAAAACAAATAGAGAAACAACACAGTGAACTGTGAGTACAGATAGAGAACCAACACACAACAGTGAAGACAGCTATAGAAACAACAGAGAAATGAGAGTACAGATAGAGAAACAACAGTCTGAACTGCGAATATAGAGACAATATACTGAACTCCGAGCACAGATAGAGAAACAATACAGTGAACTGTGAGTAACGATAGAAAAACAACACACTGACCTGAGAGTCCAGATAGAGAAACTTCACACAGAAGTGCGAGAACAGATAGAGAAACAACACACTGAACCGAGAGGACAGATGCAGAAGCAATACACTGAACTGTGAGTAAAGATAGAGAAACAACACACTGATCTGAGAGTACAGATAAGCAACTCCACGCTGAACTGAGTGCACAGATAGAGAAAGCAAACATGGGACTGACAGTGAAACAACACATTGAAATGGGAGTACAGATAGAGGATCTAAACACTGAACTGAGAGGGCAGAGAGAGAAACAAAACACTGACCTGTGAGTACAGATAGAGAAACAACACACTGAACAGTGAGAACAGAGAAACAACACACTGAACAGTGAGAACAGCTATGGAAGCAACACAGAGAAATGAGAGTACAGACAGAGAAACAACAGTCTGAACTGCGAAGATTGATAGAGACAATATACTGAACTGTGAGCACAGATAGAGAAACAACACACTGAACTGAGAGTACAGATGGACAAACAACACAGAACTGTGAGCACAGACAGAGAAACAACACACTGAAGAGGGTATCACAGCTACAGAAGCTTCCATTGTCGAGGAAGATCTGCCTACCAAGTCAGTATGGGTGGAAATTAGGAACAGCAAGGGAGCAGTCACCTCGTTAGGGATTTACTACAGGCCCTCCAATAGCAGCAGGGAGCTGGAAAAAAGCATAGGTCGGCAGATTTTGGAAAAGTGTGGACGTAGTAGGGTTATTGTAATGGGTGACTTTAACTTTCCCAATATTGATTGGAACCTCCTTCGAGCAGAAGATTTGAATGGAGCTGTTTTTGTAAGGTGTGTTCAGGAGGGTTTCCTAACTCAGTATGTTGACAGGCCGACGAGGGGAGAGGCCATTCTAGACTTAGTGCTCAGAAACGAGCCGGGGCAGGTATCAGATCTTGTGGTGGGAGAGCATTTTGGTGATAGTGACCACAACTGTCTCACATTCTACATAGCTATTGAGAAGGAGAGGATTAGGCAAAATGGGAGGATATTTAATTGGGGAATAGGAAACTATGATGCGATTAGACATGAGTTAGGAAGCATGGATTGGGAGCAATTGTTCCATGGTAAAGGCACTATAGACATGTGGAGACTGTTGAAGGAACAGTTGTTGCAAGTGATGAATAAATATGTCCCTCTGAGACAGGCAAGAAGTGGTAAGATAAAGGAACCTTGGATGACGAGAGCGGTAGAGCTTCTCATCAAAAGGCAGAAGGTAGCTTACATAAGGTGGAGGAAGCTAGGGCCAAGCTCAGCTCTACAGGATTACAGGCAGGCGAGGAAGGAGCTTAAAAATGGTCTGAGGAGAGCCAGGAGGGTGCACGAGAAAGGCGTGGCAGAACGGATTAGGGAGAACACAAAGGCATTTTACATTTATGTGAGGAATAAGAGAATGGTCAAAGAAAGAGTAGGGCCGATCAGGGATAGCATAGGGAACTTGTGTGTGGAGTCTGAGGAGGTAGGGGAAGCCCTAAATGAGTTTTTTGCTTCTGTCTTTACGAAAGAAATGAACTTTGTAGTGAATGAAACCTTTGAAGAGCAGGTGTGCATGCTGAAATGGATAGAGATAGAGGAAGCTGATGTGCTGAAAATTTTGTCAAACATTAAGATTGACAAGTCGCCAGGCCCAGACCAGATCTGTCCTCGGCTGCTTTGGGAAACGAGAAATGCAATTGCTTCGCCACTTGCGAAGATCTTTTCATCCTCGCTCTCCACTGGAGTCGTACCTGAGGACTGGAGAGAGGCAAATGTAATTCCTCTCTTCAAGAAAGGAAATAGGGAAATCCCCGGCAATTACAGGCCAGTAAGTCTCACATCTGTCGTCTGCAAGGTGTTAGAAAGGATTCTGAGGGATAGGATTTATGACCGTCTGGAAGAGCATGGCTTGATTAAATGCAGTGAACACGGCTTTGTGAGGGGCAGGTCATGCCTCACAAACCTTATCGAGTTCTTTGAGGATGTGACTAGAAAAGTTAATGAGGGTCGAGCTGTGGATGTGGTGTATATGGACTTCAGGAAGGCATTTGATAAGGTTCCCCATGGTAGGCTCATTCAGAAGGTCAGGAGGAATGGGATTCAGGGGAACATAGCTGTCAGGATACAGAATTGGCTGGCCAACAGAAGACAGCGAGTGGAGGTAGAAGGAAAATATTCTGCCTGGAAGTCTGTGGTGAGTGGTGTTCCACAGGGCTCTGTCCTTGGGCCTCTACTGTTTGTAATTTTTATAAATAACTTGGATGAGGGGATTGAAGGATGGGTCAGCAAGTTTGCAGATGACACAAAGGTTGGAGGTGTCGTTGACAGTGTAGAGGGCTGTTGTAGGCTGCAGCGGGACATTGACAGGATGCAAGATGGGCTGAGAGGTGGCAGATGGAGTTCAACCTGGATAAATGCGAGGTGATGCATTTTGGAAGGTCGAATTTGAAAGCTGAGTACAGGATAGGATTCTTGGCAGTGTGGAGGAACAGAGGGATCTTGGTGTGCAGGTACATAGATCCCTTAAAATGGCCACCCAAGTGGACAGGATTGTTAAGAAAGCATATGGTGCTTTGGCTTTCATTAACAGGGGGATTGAGTTTAAGAGTCGTGAGATCTTGTTGCAGCTCTATAAAACTTTGGTTAGACCACACTTGGAATATTGCGTCCACTTCTGGTCGCCCTATTATAAGAAAGATGTAGATGCTTTGGAGAGGGTTCAGAGGAGGTTTACCAGGATGCTGCCTGGACTGGAGGGCTTATCTTATGAGGAGAGGTTGACTGAGCTCGGACTTTTTTCATTGGAGAAAAGGAGGAGAAGAGGGGACCTAATTGAGGTATACAAGATAATGAAAGGCATAGATAGAGTCGATAGCCAGAGACTATTTCCCAGTTCAGAAATGACTAACGCGAGGGGTCATAGTTTTAAGCTGGTTGGAGGAAAGTATAGAGGGGATGTCAGAGGCGGGTTCTTTACACAGAGAGTTGTGAGAGCATGGAATGCGTTGCCAGTAGCAGTTGTGGAGGCAGGGTCATTGGGGACATTTAAGAGACTACTGGACATGCATATAGTCACAGAAATTTGAGGGTGCATTCATGAGGATCAGTGGTCAGCACAACATCGTGGGCTGAAGGGCCTGTTCTGTGCTGTACTGTTCTATGTTCTATGTTCTATGTAGTGCAAGAACAGACAGAGAAACAACACGCGGAAACTGCGAGATCAGATACAGAAACAATACACTGAACTGGAAGTACAGATAGCAAAACACACACAGAATGAAATGTACAGATTGAAAACAACAGACTGTACTGCAAGTACAGCCGGAGAAACAGCACAATGAAGTGAGAGTACAGATAGACAAACAACACACTGAACTGCGAGCACAAATAGAGAATACATACAGTGAACCGAGAGTAACGATAGAGAACCATCACATTGTACTGCAAGTACAGATGGAGAAACAACACACAGAACTGACACGACAGATAGAGAAACAACTCACTGAAGTGTGAGAACAGACAGAGAAACAACTCATTGAATTGAGAGTACAGACAGAGAAACAACATACTGAACTGCGAGAACCGATACTGAAACAAACACTGAACTGAGAGGATAGATGCAGAAGCAATACACTGAACTGCATGTACAGATTGAGAAACAACACATTGATCTGAGAGTACAGATAAGCAGCACCACGCTGAACTGAGTGCACAGATAGAGAAAGAAAACATGGAACTGATAGTTCGTACAGTGAAACAACACATTGAAATGGGAGTACAGATAGAAGATCCAAACACTGAACTGAGGGGGCAGAGAGAGAAACAAAACACTGACCTGTGAGTGCAGAGAAACAACACACTGAACAGTGAGAACAGCTATGGAAACAACACAGAGAAATGAGAGTACAGACAGAGAAACAACAGTCTGAACTGTGAAGATTGATAGAGACAATATACTGAACTGCGAGCACAGATAGAAAAACAACACACTGAACTGAGAGTACAGATAGAGAAGTAACTTACTGAACTGACAGTACAGATAAAGAAACAACACACTGAACTGAGAGTACAGACAGAGAAACCACACACAGAAGTGTGAGAACAGATAGTGAAATGACACAGTGAACTGTGAGTACAGATAGAGAAATAACATACTGGCCTGCGAGTGCAGACAGAGACTCAACACACTGACCTGAGAGTACAGATGGACAAACAACACAGAACTGTGAGCACAGACAGAGAAACAACACACTGACCTGAGAGTACAGATGGACAAACAACACAGAACTGTGAGCACAGACAGAGAAACAACACACTGACCTGAGAGTACAGATGGACAAACAACACAGAACTGTGAGCACAGACAGAGAAATAACACACGGAACTGCGAGAATAGATACAGAAACAACACACTGAACTGGGAGTACAGTAGACAAACAACATTCTGAACGGCGAATATAGATAGAGATAATATAATGAACTGCGAACACAGATAGAGAAACAATACAGTGGACTGTGAGTAATGATAGAGAAACAACACACTGAACTGCGAGTACAGATGCAGAAACAACACACTGAACTGAGAGTACAGATAGAGAAAGAACTCACTGTACTGTGAGTACAGAGAGAGAAACAACACGTGGAACTGTGAGAACAGATACAGAAACAACACACTGAACTGGGAGTACAGATAGAGAAACAACAGAGAAATGAGAATACAGACAGAGAAACAACATTCTGAACGGCGAAAATAGATAGAGACAGTATACAGAGCTGCGAACACAGATACAGAAACAACACTCTGAACTGCGAGTAGAGATAGACAAACAAAACACCGAACTGCGAGTACAGCTAGAGAAAGAACACACCAAACTGTGAGAACAGATACAGAAACAACACACTGAACTGCGATTACAGATAGAGAAACAAAACCCTGAACCAAGAGTACTAATACAGAAACGACATATTGAACTGTGAGTACAGATAGAGAAACAACACACTGAACTGAGAGTACAGATAGAGAAACAACACACTGAACTTTGAGAACAGACAGAGAAACAACACACTGAACTGAGAGTACAAATAGAGAAACAACACACTGTACTGTGAGTACAGACAGCAAAACAACACACTGAACTGAGAACAGACAGCAAAACAACACACTGAACTGCAAGTACAGATAGAGAAACAAAACACTGAACTGACAGTAACGAGAGAGAAACAACACTGAACTGAGAAAATAGATAGAGAAACAACACACTGAACTGCGAGTACAGATAGAGAAACAAAATACTGAACTTTGAGAACAGATACCGATGTAACACCATGAACTGCGAGTACAAAGAGAAACAACACACTGAACTGAGAGAACTGATAGAAAAACAACATGCTGAACTGAGAGTACAGATCGAGAAACACCTCACTGAATTGTGAGAACAGATACAGAAACAACACACTGAACTGAGAGTACAGATAGAGAAACAACACACTGAAATGCGAGTAGAGATAGACAAACAAAACACCGAACTGCGAGTACAGCTAGAGAAAGAACACACCAAACTGTGAGAACAGATACAGAAACAACACACTGAACTGTGAATAAAGATAGAGATACAACACACTGAACTGCGAGTAAAGATACAGAAACAACACACTGAACTGCGAGTAGAGATAGCGAAAAGCACACAGAACTTAATGTACAGGTAGAGAAACAACAGACTGAACTGCGAGCTCAGATATAGAAACCATAGAGTGAACTGCGAGTATCGATAGAGAAACAACACACTGAGCTTAATGTACAGATTGAGAAACAACACATTGTACTACAAGTTCAGATGGAGAAACAGCACACTAAACTGAGAGTACAAATAGAGAAACAGTACACTTAAATGAGAGTACAGATAGAGAAACAGCACACTGAAATGAGAGTACATATTGAGAAACAAAATAATGAACTGAGAGTACAGATAGAGAAACAGCACACAGAACTGACAGTACAGATAAAGAAACACTGAACTGAGAGTTCACATAACGAAATAACACAATGAACTGAGTGTGCAGACATAGAAATAGCACACTGAACTGAGAGGACAGAGAGAATTAAGGCAATGAACTTAGTGTACAGTTACAGAAACTGCACACTAAACTGAGAGTGCAGACATTGAAACAACACACTGAACTCAGAGTACAGAATACAGTGAACGGAGAGCAGAGATAGAGACACAGCACACAGAACTGACAGTACAGATAAAGAAACAACACAGAGAACTGAGAGTTCACAAAGAAATAACAGAATGAACTGAGTTTACAGATACAGAAATAGCAGACTGAACTGAGAGGACAGATAGAGAATTAAGACAATGTACTTAGTGTACAGATACAGAAAATGCACACTGAACTGAGAGTACAGATACAGAAACAACACACTGAACTGAGAGTACAGATAGAGACACAAAACACTGAACTGAGAGTACAGATATAGAAATAACACAATGAACTGAGTGTATAGATACAGAAACAGCACACTGAACTGCATGTACAGATAGAGAAACGGCACACTGAACTGAGAGTACAGGTAGCAAAATAACACTGAAATGAGAGTACGGGTAGAGAAACAACAAACATAACTGCGAGTTCAGATAGAGAAACAAAACATTGAACTGAGAGTACAGATAGAGAAATAACACAATGAACCGAGTGTACAGATACAGACATAATACAGTGAACTGAGAGTACAGATAGAGAAACAGCACACAGAACTGACAGTACTGATAAAGAAACAACACACTGAACTGAGATTTCACATAATGAAATAACACAATGAACCGAGTTTAATGATACAGAAATAGCAGAATGAACTGAGAGGACAGATAGAGAATTAATACAATGAACGTAGTGTAGAGATCCAGAAATAGTACACTGGACTGAGAGTACAGACAGAGAAACAGTACACTGAACTGAGAGTACAGATTGAGAAACAAAACAATGAACTGAGAGTACAGATAGAGAAACAGCACACAGAACTGTCAGTACAGATAAAGAAACACTGAACTGACAGTTCACATAACGAAATAACACAATGAACTGAGTGTGTAGACATAGAAATAGCACACTGAACTGAGAGGACAGAGAGAATTAAGGCAATGAAATAGTACACTGAACTGAGTATACAGATACAGAAAGAGCAGACTGAACTGAGAGTACAGATAGAGTAACAACACACTGAAAAGAGAGTACGGATAGAAAAGTAACACAATGAACTGAGTGTGCAGATACAGAAAAACAACACACTGAACTGAGAGAACAAATAAAGAAACAGCGCAATGAAATGGGAGTACGTATTGAGAAACAAAACAATGAACTGAGTGTACATGCACAGAATCAGTACACTGAACTGAGAGTGCAGATTGAGAACTAAAAGAATGAACTTAGTGTGCAAATGCAGAAACATCACACCGAACTGAGAGTGCACATAGAGAAACAACACACTGAAATGAGACACCAGATAGAGAAATAACACAATGAACTGAGTGTACAGATAGAGAAACAACACACTAAACTGAGTGTACAGATAGAGAAATAAAACAATGAAATGAGACTACAGATAGAGAAACAATACAATGTACTGCGAGTTCAGACAGAGAAATAAAACACGGAATTGAGAGGACAGACAGAGAAATTACAGAATGAACTGAGTGGACAGATAAAGAAACAGCACACTGAACTGAGAGTACCAATAGAGAAACAGCACACTGAACTGAGAGTAAACACAGAAAAACAACACACTGAACTGAGAGTACATACAGAGAAAGAATGAAATGAACTGAGTGTACAGATACAGAAACATCTCACTGAACTGGGAGTACAGATTTAGAAACAACACACTGAACAGAGAGTATGGAGAGAGAAACAGCACGCTGAACTGAGTGTACAGATTGAGAAACAGCACACTGAACTGAGAGTAGAGATAGAGAAACAAAACACTGAACTGAGAGTACATAAAGAGAAATAAAACAACGAACCGAGTATACGGATACAGAAACAGTACACTGAACAGAGAGTACACATAGAGAAACAGGACACAGAATTGTGTGTACAGATAGGGAAATAACATAATGAACTGAGTGAACAGATAAATAAACAGCACACTGAACTGAGAGGATAGATAGAGAAATAAAACAATGAAGTTAAAAATCACAACGTCAGGTTATAGTCCAACAGGTTTAATTGGAAGCACACTAGCTTTCGGAGCGACGCTCCTTCATCAGGTGATAGGACTATCACCTGATGAAGGAGCGTCGCTCCGAAAGCTAGTGTGCTTCCAATTAAACCTGTTGGACTATAACCTGGTGTTGTGTGATTTTTAACTTTGTACACCCCAGTCTAACACCGGCATCACCAAATCATAAAACAATGAACTGAGTGTACAGATACAGAAACAGCGCATTGAACTGCGAGTACCAACAGAGAAATAACTAACTGAACTGAGAGAGCAGAGAGACAATTAACACACTTATTTGACTGTACAGATAAAGAAACAACACACTGCACTAAGAGAACAGATAGAGCAACAGTACATTGAACTGAGAGTACAGATAGAGAACTAACACAATGAACTGAGTGTTCAGTTACAGAAACAGCACACTGAACTGAGAGTACAAATGGACAAACAGTCCACTGAACTGACGGTACAGATAGAGAAACAGTACACTGAAGCTTGAGTTCACACAAAGAATTAACTCAATGAACTGAGTACACAGATACAGGAATAGCACACTGAACTGAGAAGACAGATAGAGAATTAAGACAATGAACTTAGTGTCCAGATACAGATATCGAAACAGTACACTGAACTGAGTGCACAGATACCGAAACAGTACGCTGAACTGAGGATAAAAATAATGAAACAACACACTGAACTGCGAGTTCAGATTGAGAAACAAAACACTGAACAGAGTGCAGATAGAGAAATGAAACAATGAACTGAGTGTACAGATACAGAAACGGCACACTGAACTGAGTGTACAGATATGGAAACAGTACACTGAACAGAAAGTACAGATAGAGAAATAACGCAATGAACTGAGTGAAGGAATACAGAAACAGTACACTAAACTGACAATATAGATAAACAACACACTGAAGTGAGAGTACAGATAGAGAAACAGCACACAGAAAACCAACACACTGAACTGCTAGTATGTATAGGGAAATAATGCAATGAACTGAATGTACAGATGCAGAAACAGCACACAGAACCGACAAATAAAGAAACAACACACTGAATTGAGAGTTCACATAAAGAAATAACACAATGAACTGAGTTTACAGATACTGAAATAGCAGACTGAACTGAAAGGACAGATAGAGAATTAAGACAATGAACTTAGTGTACAGATTAAAAAATGCACACAGAACTGAGAGTACAGATATAAAAACAACACATTGAACTGAGAGTACTGATAGAAAAAGAAAACACTGAACTGAGAGTACAGATAGAGAAATAACACAATAAACTGAGTGTACAGATACAGAAACAGCACACTGAACTGAGTGTACAGATAGAGAAATAACACATTGAAATGAGAGCACAGTTAGAGAATCAACACTATTCATATAGTTCATATAGAGAAATAGTACACTGAACTGAGAGGACAGACAGAGAAATGACACAATGAAGTGTGTGTACAGATTTAAAAAAAACAGCACACTGAACTGAGAGTACCAACAGAGAAGCAGCACACTGAACTGAGAGTATGTATCGAGAAATAATGAAATGAACTGAGTGTACAGATACAGAAACAACACACTGAACTGAGAGTACCGATAGAGAAGCAGCACACTGAACAGAAAGTACGGATAGAGAAATAACGCAATGAATTGAGTGATCAGATACAGAAACAACACACTAAACTGTCAGCATAGATAAAGAAACAACACACTAAACTGAGAGTACAGATAGAGAAATAGCACACAGAACTGAGAGTACACACAGAAAAACAATGCACTGAACTGAGAGTACGTATAGAGAAATAATGCAATGAACTGAGTGTACATATAGAGAAATAATGAAATGAATTGAGTGCACAGATACAGAAAAAGCAGACTTAATTGAGAATACAGATAGAGAAACAACACACTGAACAGAGAGTACAGGTAGAGAAACAACACACTGAACAGAGAGTACAGGTAGAGAAACAACACACTGAACAGAGAGTACAGGTAGAGAAACAACACACTGAGCAGAGAGTACGGGTAGAGAAATAACACAATGAATTGAGTGGTCAGGCAGAGAAACAGGACACTGAACTGAGTAAACAAATAAAGAATCAGCACACTGAACTGAGAGCAGAGATAGAGAAATAACACACTAAACTGAGAGTACAGAAAGGAAAACAACACACTGAAGTCCAAGTTCAGATAGAGAAATAAAACACTGAACTGAGTTCACAGATACAGAAACAGAACACTGAACTGAGAGGACAGATAGAGAAACAGCACGCTGAAATCCAAGTTCAGATAGACAAACAAAACACTGAACTGAGAGTACATAGAGAGAAATAAAACAATGAACTGAGTGTACAGATACAGGTACAGAAACAGCACACTGAACTGAGAATACAGATAGAGAAACACCACACAGAATTGAGAGTACCGATAGAAAAATAACACAATGATCTGAGTGTACGGATAAAGAAACAACATACTGAACTGAGAGGACAGATAGAGAACTAACAAAATGAACAGAGTGTACAGTTACAGAAATAGTACACTGAACTGAGTATACAGATACAGAAACAGCACAGTGAACTGAGAGTACAGATATAGAAACAGTACACTGAACTGAGAATACGGATAGAGAAATAGCACACTGAAAGAGAGTACATATTGAGAAACAAAATAATGAACTAAGTGTACAGGTACAGAAACAGTACACTGAACTGACAGTACAGATAGAGAAACAGCACACAGAACTGACAGTACAGATAAAGAAACAACACACTGAACTGAGAATTCACACAAAGAAATCACACAATGAACTGAGTGTACAGATACAGGAATAGCATACTGAACGGAGAGGACAGATAGAGAATTAAGACAATGAACTTAGATTAGTGTGTATTTTCTGTATCTGTACACAGAGTACAGACATAGAAACAAAACACCGAAGAGGCAGTACATGATAGAGAAACAACACCATGAACTGAGTGTTCAGATACAGAAATAACACACTGAAATGAGAGTACAGATAGAGAAACAATACAGTGAAATGGGAGTACAGATAGAGAAACAACAGACTGAACTGCGAGTTCAGATAGAGAAACATAACGCTGAACTGAGAGTACTGATAGAGAAATAACACAATGAACTGAATGTACAGACACAGAAAAAGCACACTGAGTGTACAGATACAGAAACAGTACACTTAACTGAGAATACAGATAGAGAAGTAAAACACTGAAATGAGAGTACAGACAGAGAAACAACACACTGAAATGAAAGTACAGATAGAGAAACAACACACTGAACAGAGAGGACAGACAGAGAAATAATGCAATGAACTGAGTGTACAGAAAAAGAAACAAAACACTGAACTGAGAGTACCAATAGAGAATCAGCACACTTAACTGAGAGTACACACAGAAAAACAACACACTGAACTGAGAGTACAGATAGAGAAATAGTACACTGAACCTAGTGTACAGATACAGAAAGAGCAGATTGAACTGAGAGTACAGTTGGAGAAACCACACACTGAACAGAGGGTATGGATAGAGAAATATCACAATGAATTGAGTGTCAGACAGAGAAACAGCACACTGAACGGAGAGTACATACAGAGAACTAACACAATGAACTGAGTATGCAGTTACAGAAACAGCACACTGAACTGGAAAAAATAGAAAAAGAAACAGCACAATGAAATGAGAGTACATATTGAGAAACAAAACAATGAACTGAAAGTACATACACAGAATCAGTACACTGAACTGAAAGTGCACAGAGAGAACTAACACAATGAACTTTGTGTGCAAATGCAGAAACATCACACTGAACAGAGAGTACAGATCGAGAACTAACACAATGAACTGAGTGTACTGTTACAGAAACAGCACATTGAAATGAGAGTACTGATAAAGATACAGCATACTGAAGTGAGAGTACAGATAGAGAAACATCACACTGAACTGAGAGAACATACAGAGAAATAATATGATGAACTGTGTGTACAGATACAAAAACAGCACACTGAACTGAGAGTACAGATACAGTAACAGTACACTGAACTGAGTGTACAGAAAGAGAAAGAGCACATTGAAATGAGAGTACAGATTGAGAAACAAAACAATGAACTGAGTGTACATACATAGAATCAGTACACTGAACTGAGAGTAGAGAAAGAGAAACAGCATACTCAGTAGAGAGTACAGGTAGAGAAGCAGCACACTGAACTGAGAGTACAGATGGAGAAATAACATAGTAAACTGAGAGTACAGACAGAGAAACAGTACACTGAACCGAGAGTACAGATCCAGAAATAGTACACTGGACTGAGAGTACAGACAGAGAAACAGTACCCTGAACTGAGAGTACAGACAGAGAAACAGTACCCTGAACTGAGAGTACAGATACAGAAATAGTACACTGGACTGAGAGTACAGATAGAGAAACAGTACACTGGACTGAGAGTACAGATAGAGAAACAGTACACTGAACTGAGAGTGCAGATAGAGAAACAGCACACAGAAATGAGAGTACATATTGAGAAACAAAACAATGAACTGAGTATAGAGATACAGTGAACTGAAAATATAGATAGAGAAACAGCACACAGAACTGACAGTTCACACAGAAAAACAACACACTGAACTGAGTGTACAGATACAGAAAGAGCAGACTGAAATGAGAGTACAGATAGAGAAACAACATACTGAACTGCGAGTTCAGATAGCGAAACAAAACACTGAACTGAGAGTACAGATAGAGAAGCAGCAGACTGAACTGACCGTACATATTGAGAATGAACTGAATGTATAGTTACAGAAACAGCACACTGAACTGAGAGAAAAGATAGAGAAAGAGTTCACTGAACTGAGAGTACACACAGAGAAACAGTACACAGAACTGACAGTACAGATAAAGAAACAACACACTGAACTGAGAGTTCACAAAAAGAAATAACACAATGAACTGAGTTTACAGATGCGGACATAGCAGACTGAACTGAAAGGACATATAGAGAATTAAGACAATAAACAGTGTACAGATACAGAAAATGCACACTGAACTGAGAGTACAGATATAAAAACAGCACACAGAACGGAGAGCACATATTGAGAAACAAAACAGTGAACTGAGGGTACAGATAAAGAAACAGCACTCTGAACTGAGTGTACAGATAGAGAAACGGCACACTGAAATGAGAGTACATATTGAGAAACAAAACAATGAACTGAGGGTACAGATACAGAAACAGTATACTGAACTGAATACAGAAACAGTGTACAGGTAAAAAAAGTCTTAAAGTAAGGGAACACTTAGGAAGCAGCGATCATAATATGGTAGAGTTCAGTCTGCAGTTTGAAAGAGAGAAGGCAAAATCAGATGTAATGGTGTTACAGTTAAATAAAGGTAATTATGAGGGCATGAGAGAGGAACTGACGAAAATAGACTGGAAGTAGAGCCTAGCAGGGAAGACAGTAGAGCAAAAATGGCAGGAGTTTGTGGGTAAAATTGAGGACACTGTACAGAGGTTCATCCCTGAGAAGAGAAAGATTATCCGGGGAGGGATTAGACAGCCATGGCTGACAAAGGAAGTCAGGAAATCTATCAAAGAAAAAGAGAGATCCTATAAAGTGGCCAAGAGCACTGGGAAATCAGAAGATTGGGAAGGCTACAAAAGCAAACAGAGGATAACAAAGAGAGAAATAAGGAAGGAGAGGATCAAATATGAAGGTAGGCTAGCCAGTAATATTAGAAATGATAGTAAAAGTTTCTTTCAATACATAAGAAACAAACGACAGGCAAGACATTGGGCCACTTCAAACTGATGCTGGAAGCCTAGTGATGGGAGATAAGGAAATAGCAGGAGAACTTAATAAGTACTTTTCATCAGTCTTCACAGTGGAAGACATGAGTAATATCCCAACAATTAAAGGGAGTCAGGGGGCTGAGTTGAGTATGGTTCCTATTACAAAAGAGAAAGTGCTAGAAAAGCTAAAAGGTCTTAAAATTGATAAATCTCCTGGCCCTGATGTTTTGAGGGAGGTGGCTGAGGAAATAGCGGAGGCATTGGTTGAAGTCTTTCAAAAGTCACTGGAGTCAGGGAAAGTCCCGGATGATTGGAAGATCGCTGTTGTAACCCCCTTGTTCAAGAAAGGATCAAGACAAAAGATGGAAAATTATAGGCCAATTAGCCTAACCTCGGTTGTTGGTAAAATTCTAGAATCCATCATTAGGAATGAGGTTTCTAAATTCTTGGAAGAGCAGGGTCGGATTAGAACAAGTCAACATGGATTTAGTAAGGGGAGGTCGTGCCTGACAAAACTGTTGGAGTTCTTTGAAGAGGTGACAAGTTGGTTAAACCAAGGAAACCCAGTGGATGTTATCTACTTAGACTTCCAAAAGGCCTTTGATAAGGTGCCACACAGGAGGCTGCTGAGCCAGGTGAGGGCCCGTGGTGTTCGAGGTGAGCTACTGGTATGGATTGGCTGTCTGACAGAAGGCAGAGAGTTGGGATAAAAGGTTCTTTTTCAGAATGGCAGCCGGTGACAAGCGGTGTCCCGCAGGGTTCAGTGTTGGGGCCGCAGCTGTTCACATTATATATTAATGATCTGGATGAAGGGACTGGGTGCATTCTAGCGAAGTTTGCCGATGATACAAAGTTAGGTGGACAGGCAGGTAGTACTGAGGAGGTGGGGAGGCTGCAGAAGGATCTAGACAGTTTGGAGGAGTGGTCCAGGAAATGGCTGATGGAATTCAATGTGAGCAAATGCGAGGTCTTGCACTTTGGAAAAAAGAATACAAGCATGGACTACTTTCTAAACGGTGAGAAAATTCGTAAAGCCAAAGTACAGAGGGATCTGGGAGTGCTAGTTGAGGATTCTCTAAAGGTAAACATGCAGGTTGAGTCCGTGATTAAGAAAGTGAATGCAATGTTGTCAATTATCTTAAGAGGGTTGGAATATAAAAGCACTGTTGTGCTACTGAGACTTTATAAAGCTCTGATTAGGCCCCATTTGGAGTACTGTGTCCAGTTTTGGTCCCCATACCTCAGGAAGGACATACTGGCACTGGAGCGTGTCCAGCGGAGATTCACACGGATGATCCACACGGATATGGTAGGTCTAACATATGAGGAAAGGCTGAGGATCCTGGGATTGTATTCATTGGAGTTTAGAAGATTAAGGGGATATCTAATAGAAACTTACAAGATAATACATGGCTTGGAGAGGGTGGACGCTAGGAAATTGTTTCCGTTAGGCGAGGAGGCTAGGACCCGTGGACACAGCCTTAGAATTAGAGGGGGTAAATTCAGAACAGAAATGTGGAGACATTTCTTCAGCCAGAGAGTGGTGGGCCTATGGAATTCATTGCCGCAGAGTGCAGTGGAGGCTGGGACGCTAAATGTCTTCAAGGCAGAAATTGATAAATTCTTGATATCACAAAGAATTAAGGGCTACGGGGAGAATGTAAGTGGAGCTGAAATGCCCATCAGCCATGATTGAATGGTGGAGTGGACCTGATGGGCCGAATGGCCTCACTTCCGCTCCTATGTCTTATGGTAGAGAAATAACACAATGAACTGAATGTACAGATAGAGAAACAACACACTAAACTGAGAGTAGAGAAAGAGAAACAGTACACTCAGTACAGAGTACAGGTAGAGAAGCAGCACACTGAACTGAGAGTACAGATGGCGAAATAATACAGTAAACAGAGAGTACAGACAGAGAAACTGTACACTGAACTGAGAGTACAGATACAGAAATAGTGCACTGAACCGAGAGTACAGATAGAGAAAGAGCAGACTGAACTGAGAGTACAGATAGAAAAACAACACACTGAAAAGTGAGTACAGACAGAGAAATAACACAATGAACTGAGTGTACAGATAGAGAAACAGCACACTGAACTGAGAGTACATATAGAGAACTAACATAATGAACTGAGTGTAGTTACAGAAACAGCATACTGAACTGAGAGAACAGATAAAGAGACAGCACAATGAAATGAGAGTACATATTGAGAAACAAAGTAATGAACTGAGTGTAGTTAGAGAAACAGCATACTGAAGTGAGAGAACAGATAAAGAAACAACACACTGAACCGAGAGGACAGACAGAAAAACAGCATGCGGAACTGCAATGTCAGAGAGAGAAACAAAACACTGAACTGAGAGTACAAATAGAGATATAACACAATGAACTGAGTGTATAAATACAGAAACAGCACACTGAACAGCGAGTACCAATAGAGAAATAATAAACTGAACTGAAAGAACAGATAGAGAATTCACACACTTATTGGACAGTACAGTTAGAGAAACAGCACACTGAACTGAGAGTACACATAGAGAAACAGCACACTGAACTGAGAGTACACATAGAGAAACAGCACACTGAACTGAGAGTACACATAGAGAAACAGCACACTGAACTGAGAGTACACATAGAGAACTAACACAATGAACTGAGTGTTCAGTTTCAGAAACAGCACACTAAACTGAGTGTACCGATACAGAAACAACACACTGAACTGAGGGAACTGATAAACAACACACTGAACTGAGGGTACAGATAAAGAAACAACACACTGAACGGACATTACAGATAGAGAAATAACACACTGAAATGAGCGTACAGATAAAGAAACAAGATACTGAAATGAGAGTACAGATAGAGAATCAACACACTGAATTGCGAGATCAGATCGAGAGACAAAACACTGACGTGCAAATTCAGATACAGAAACAAAACACTGAACTGAGGGTACAGATAAAGAAACAACACACTGAACTGAGAGACCAGATATAGAAATAACACAATGAACTGAATATATAGGTACAGAAACAGCACACTGAACAGTGAGTACCAATAGAGAAATAATAAACCGAACTGAGAGACCAGATAGAGAACTAACGCACTTATTGGACAATACAGAGAGAGAAACAGCACACTGAATGAAGAGAACAGATAGAACAACAGCACACCGAACAGAGAGAACACAGAGAAACAGCATACTGAAATGAGAGTACAGATAGAGAACGAACACAATGAACTGAGTGTACAGTTACAGAAACAGTACACTGAACTGAGAATACAGATACAGGAATAGCACACTGATCTGAGAGTACAGATAGAGAAATAACACACAGAGCAGAGAGTACGGATAGAGAAATAACACACTAAAATGAGAGTGCAGATAGAGAAACAAAACACTGAACTAAGAGTTCGCTTAAAGAAATAACACACTGAACTGAGTGTACAGATACAGAAACAGTACATTGAACTGACAGTACAGATAGAGAAACAGCACACAGAACTGACAGTACAGATAAGGAAACAACACACTGAACTGTGAGTTCACACAAAGAAATAACACAATGAACTGAGTGTACAGGTACAGGAAAAGCACACTGAACTGAAAGAACAGAGAGAGAAACAGCACACTGAACTGAGAACAGATAGAGAAAGAGTTCACTGAACTGAGAGTGCAGATAGAGAAACAGCACATGAAATAAGAGTACATATTGAGAAATAAAACAATGAACTGAGTGTACAGATACAGAATCAGTACACTGAACAGACAGTACAGATAGAGAAACAACACACTGAATGGACATTACAGATAGAGAAATAACACACTGAAATGAGCGTACAAATAAAGAAACAAGACACTGAAATGAGAGTACAGATAGAGAGTCAACACACTGAACTGCGAGATCAGATAAAGATACAAAACACTGAACTGAGAGTACAGATGGAGAAATAACACAATGAACTGAATTTACAGATGCAGACATGGCAGACTGAACTGAGAGGACAGGGAGAGAATTAAGACAATACATTTAGTGCACTGATACAGAAAATGCACACTGAACTGAGAGTACAGATATAGAAACAAAACACTGAACTGAGTGTACAGATAAAGAAACAGCACACTGAACTGAGTGTACAGTTGAGAAACAACTCACTGAAATGAGAATCAACTGAGTGTAGAGATACAGAAACAGTACACTGAACTGATTGAGAAAAAGTGTTCTGATAGAGAAACAGCACACGGAACTAAGAGTACACATAGAGAAACAACACACTGAACTGAGAGTACAGAAAGAGAAGCAGTGCACTCAGTAGAGAGTACACTGAACTGAGAGTACAGATGGAGAAATAACATAGTAAACTGAGAGTACAGATAGAGAAACAGTACACTGGATGGAGAGTATAGAAGCAGAAACAGTACACTGAACTGAGTGTACAGATACAGAAAGAGCAGACTGAACTGAGAGTACAGATAGAGAAACAACACACTGAAAAGTGAGTACGGATAGAGAAATAACACAATGAACTGAGTGTACAGATAGAAAAACAGCACACTGAACAGAGAGTACATATAGAGAACTAACATAATGAACTGAGTGTACAGTTACAGAAATGGCACACTGAACTGACAGTACAGATATAGAAACAGCACACTGGACTGAGAGTTCACACAGAGAAACAACACACTGAACTGAGAGTACAGATGGAGAAATAACACAGTAAACTGAGAGTACAGATAGAGAAACAGTACATTGAACTGAGACTACAGATACAGAAATAGTACACTGAACTGAGAGTACAGATTGAGAAACGGCACACAGAACTGACAGTACACACAGAAAAACAACACACTGAATAGAGAGTTCCGATAGAGAAATAACACAATAAACTGAGTGTACAGATAGAGAAACAGTACACTGAATGGAGAGTACATAGAGAGAACCAACACAATGAACTGAGCATTCAGTTACAGAAACAGCACACTGAACTGACAATACAGATAAGGAAACAACACACTGAACTGTGAGTTCACACAAAGAAATAACACAATGAACTGAGTGTACAGATACAGTAATAGCACACTGAACTGAGGGTACAGATAAAGAAACAACACACTGAACTGAGAGTACAGTTGAGAAACAACTCACTGAACTGAGAGTACAGATAGAGAAATAACACACGGAACTGCGAGTTCAGATAGAGAAACAGTACACTGAAATGAGAGTATGTATTGAGAAACAAAATAATGAACTGAGTGTAGAGATACAGAAACAGTACACTGAACTGATTGAGAAACAGTGTACAGATAGAGAAACAACACGTGGAACTAAGAGTACACACAGAGAAACAACACACTAAACTGAGAGTAGAGAAAGAGAAACAGCGCTCTCAGTAGAGAGTACAGATGGTGAAATAACACAGTAAACTGAGAGAACAGATAGAGAAACAATACACTGAATGGAGAGCACAGATCCAGATATAGTACACTGGACTGAGAATACAGATAGAGAAACTGTACACTGAACGGAGAGTATAGATCCAGATATAGTACACTGAACTGAGTGTACAGATACAGAAAGAGCAAACTGAACTGAGAGTACAGCTAGAGAAACAACACACTGAAAAGTGAGTATGGATAGAGAAATAACACAATGAACTGAGCGTACAGATAGAGAAACAGCACACTGAACGGAGAGTACATATAGAGAACTAACATAATGAACTGAGTGTACAGTTACAGAAACAGCATACTGAAGTGAGAGAACAGAAAAATAAACAACACACTGAACTGAGATACAGAAACAGAAACAACACACTGAACTGAGATACAGAAACAGAAACTTCACGCTGAATGGAGAGTACAGACAGAGAAACAGCATGCGGAATTGCAATGTCAGAGAGAGAAACAAAACACTGAACTGAGAGTACAAATAGAGAAATACAACAATGAACTGAGGGTACAGATACAAAAACAGCACACTGAACTGTGAGTACCAATAGAGAAATAATAAACTGAACTCAGAGACCATATAGAGAATTCACACACTTGTTGGACAGTGCAGATAGAGAAACAGCACACTGAACTAAGAGAATAGATAGAGCAACAGCACACCAAACAGAGTACACATAGAGAAACAGCACACTGAACTGAGTGTACAGATACAGAAACAACAGACTGAACTGAGAGTACAGATACAGAAACAACAGACTGAACTGAGAGTACAGATACAGAATCAACACACTGAACTAAGAGTACAGATAGAGAATCAACACACTGAACTGAGGGTACAGATAAAGAAACAACACACTGAACTGTGAGTACAAAGAGTGAAATAACACAATGAACTGAGTAGATAGATACAGAAACAGCACACTGAACAGCGAGTACCAATAGAGAAATAATAAACCGAACTGAGAGACTAGATAGAGAATTAAAGCACTTATTGGACAATACAGATAAACAGCTCACTGAAATGGGAGTACAGAGAGAGAAAAAAAAACACTCTGAAATGAGGGTACAGATAGAGAAACAACACACTGAACTGATAGGACAGACAGAGAAATAACGCAATGAACTGAGTGTACACATACAGTAAAAGCACACCAAACTGCGATTTCAGATAGAGACAGAAAACTCTGACCTGAGTGTACAGAGAGAGAAATTACACAATGAACTGAGTGTACAGAACAAGAAACAAAACACTGAACTGAGAGTTCACATAAAGAAATAACACAATGAAATGAGTGTACAGACACAGGAATAGCAGACTGAACAGATAGAGAATTAAGACAATGAACTGAGTGTACAGATACAGAAACTGCACACTAAACTGACAGTATAGATAAAGAAACAACACACTGAACTGAGAGTACTGATAGAGAAACAGCACACTGAAATGATAGTACAGATAGAGAAACAACACACTGAACTGCGAATTCAGATAGAGACACAAAACACTGAACTGAGGTTTAGGGTGTAGGTTTGCTCGCTGAGCTGTAGGTTTGATATCCAGATGTTTCATTACCTGGCTGGGTAACATCATCAGTGGCGACCTCCAAGTGAAGCGAAGCTGTTGTCTCCTGCTTTCTATTTATATGTTTGTCCTGGATGGGGTTCTCGGCGTTTGTGGTGATGTCATTTCCTGTTCATTTTCTGAGGGGTTGATAGATAGTATCGAGATCTATGTGTTTGTTTATGGTGTTGTGGCTGGAGTGCCAGGCCTCTAGGAATTCTCTAGCATGTCTTCGCTTAGCCTGTCCCAGGATAGATGTGTTGTCCCAGTTGAAATGGTGTTTCTTTTCCTCTGTGTGTAGGGCTACGAGGGAGAGAGGGTCATGTCTTTTTATGGCTAGCTGGTGTTCGTGTACCCTGGTGGCTAACTTTCTTCCTGTTTGTCCTACGTAGTGTTTGTGGCAGTCCTTGCATGGAATTTTGTAGACAATGTTGGTTTTGTCCATGAGTCTTTTAAGTTTGTTAGTTTTTGTTTGAGAGTGTTGGTGGGTTTGTGTGCAACCAGGATTCCGAGGGGTCTTAGTAGTCAGGCTGTCATTTCTGAAACTTTTTTGATGTATGGTAAGGTGGTTAGGGTTTCTGGCTGTGTTTGGTCTGCTTGTCGTGGTTTATTCTTGAGGAATCTGCGCACTGTATTTTTTGAGTATCCGTTCTTCTTGAATACGTTGTATAGGTGGTTCTCCTCTGTTTCCCGAAGTTCGGCTGTGCTGCAGTGTGGCTCGTTGGAATAGTGTTCTGATACAGCTTTGTTTGTGTGTGTTGGGATGGTTGCTGGTGTGGTTAAGTGTTTGGTCAGTGTTTGTCAGTTTTCTGTATACGCAGGTTTGTAGTTCTCCATTGTCCTTTCTTTCGACTGTGACATCCAGGAATGCGAGTTTGTTGTCAGTTTCTTCCTCCTTGATGAACTTTATGCCTGTGAGGGTGTTGTTGATGATGTTAAATGTCTCTTTTATCTTGTTTTGTTTTGTGATAACAAAGGTGTCATCTACGTAGCGGACCCAGATTTTTGGTTTGATGGTTAGTAGAGCTGTTTGTTCTAGTCTTTGGATTACTGCTTCTGCTATGAATCCTGATAGCGGAGATCCCATGGGTGTGTGTTGGTTTGTTTGGAGATTATGTTGTTGAAGGTGAAGTGGGTGGTGAGGTACAGGTCCACTAGCTTCATGATGTTTTCATTGGTAATGTGATTGATGGTGATTGGGGTGTGTGTGAAGGCCTCTTCTAAAAGTGTGGTAAGTGTTTCCTTTGCCAGGTCGATGTTGATGGAGGTGAACAATGAGATCATTGTTTCGTCTTCCTCTTTTTTGGTGTTTTTGATGGTTTTTACAAACCTTCACAAACCTTGCACTGAACTGAGAGTACAGATAGAGAGATAACACAATGAACTGAGTGTACAGATACAGAAGCAGCACACAAACTGATTGTACAGATACAGAAACAGTACAATGAACTGAGGGTACAGATAAAGAAACAACACAGCGAACTGAGAGTACAAATAGAGAAATAACACACTGAAATGAGAGTACGGATAGAGAGACAAGACACTGAACTGTGAGTTCAGACAGCGAAACAAAACACTGAACTGATAGGACAGAGAGAAATAATGCAATGAACTTTCTGTACACATACAGTAAAAGCACGCCAAATTGCGATTTCAGATAGAGAAAGAAAACCCTGACCTGAGTGTACAGAGAGAGAAATAACACAATGAACTGAGAGTACCGAGAGAGAAGCAGCACACTGAACAGAAAGTACATGAGAGAAATAACACAATGAACTGAGTGAACAGATACAGAAACAGCACATTAAACTGACAGTATAGATAAAAAAAACACACTGAACTGAGAGTTCAGATAGAGAAACAGCACACAGAACTGAGAGTACACACAGAAAAACAACACACTGACCATGAGAGTACATATAGAAAAATAATGCAATGAGCTGAGTGTACAGATACAGAAACAGCACACTAAACTGACAGTATAGATAAAGAAACAACACACTGAACTGAGAGCATAGATAAAGAAACAACACACTGAACTGAGAGTTCACATAAAGAAATAACACAATGAACTGAGTTTACAGATGCAGATATAGCAGACTGAACTGAGAGGACAGATAGAGAATTATTACAATGATCTTAGTGTACAGATACAGAAAATGCACACTGAACTGAGAGTACAGATATAGAAACAACACACTGAACTGCGAGTACTGATAGAGAAACAAAACACTGAACTGAGAGTACAGAGAGAGAAATAACACAATGAATTGAGAGTACAGATAGAGAAGCAGCACACAGAACTGAGAGTACACACAGAAAAACAACACACTGAACTGAGAATACATATAGAGAAATAATGAAATGAACTGTGTGTACAGATACAGAAACAGCAGACTGAACTGAGAGTACAGATAGAGAAACAACACACTAAGCAGAGAGTACAGACAGAGAAATGACACAATGAACTGAGTGTACAGATAGAGAAACAAAACACTGAACTGAGAGTACAGATAGAGAAACAGGACACAGAATTGAGAGTACAGAGAGAGAAATAAGACAATGATCTGAGTGTACGGATAGAGAAACAAAACACTGAACTGAGAGTACAGATAGAGAAACAGGACACAGAATTGAGAGTACAGAGAGAGAAATAAGACAATGATCTGAGTGTACGGATAAACAAACACCATACTGGACTGAGAGGACAGATACAGAAATAAAACAATGAACTGAGTATGCAGATACAGAAACAGCACACTGACCTGCGAGTAACAATAGAGAACTAACTAACTGAAGTGAGTGACCTGTGAGAGAATTAACACACTTATTCGACTGTACAGACAGAGAAACAGCACACTGAACTAAGAGAATAGATAGATCAACAGTACCATGAACTGAGAGTACAGATAGAGAAACAGCACTCTGAACTGAGAGTACAGATAGAGAAACAGCACTCTGAAATGAGAGTACATATTCAGATATAAAAGAATGCACTGAGTGTACAGATACAGAAACAGTACACGGAACTGATAGTACAGATAGATAAATAGCAGACAGAACAGACAGTACAGATAAAGAAACAACTGAGAGTTCACACAAAGAAATAACACAATGAACTGAATGTACAGACACAGGAATAGCATACTGAACTGAGAGGACAGATAGAGAATTAAGACAATGAACTTAGTGTAAACTTACAGAAACAGCACACTGAACTGAGAGTACAGATAGAGAAATAACACCATGAACTGAGAGCACAGATACAGAAACAGCACACAGAACTGAGAGTACAGGTAGAGAAACAACACACGGAACTGTGAGTTCGGATAGCGAAACAAAACATTGAACTGAGAGGACAGACAGAGAAATAACGCAATGACTGAGTGTACACATACAGTAAAAGCACACCAAACTGCGATTTCAGATAGAGAAAGGAAACCCTGACCTGAGTGTACAGAGAGAGAAATAACACAATGAACTGAGTGTACAGAAAAAGAAACAGCACACTGAACTGAGGGTACAAATAAAGAAACAACACACTGAACTGAGAGTACAGGTAGAGAAATATCACAATGAATGGAGAGTACAGATAGAGAAACAACACACTGAAATAAGAGCGCAGATATAGAAACAACAACGCAATGAACTGAGTGTACACATACAGTAAAAGCACACTAAACTGCTATTTCAGACAGCGAAAGAAAACCCTGACCTGAGTGTACAGAGAGAGAAATAACACAGTTAACTGAGTGTACAGAAAAAGAAACAATGCACTGGACTGAGAGTACAGATAGAGAAGCAGCACAATGAATGGAGAGTACAGATAGAGAAACAACACACTGAAATAAGAGCGCAGATATAGAAACAACAACGCAATGAACTGAGTGTACACATACAGTAAAAGCACACTAAACTGCTATTTCAGACAGCGAAAGAAAACCCTGACCTGAGTGTACAGAGAGAGAAATAACACAGTTAACTGAGTGTACAGAAAAAGAAACAATGCACTGGACTGAGAGTACAGATAGAGAAGCAGCACACTGAACAGAAAGTACAGATAGAGAAATAACACAATGAACTGAGTGTACAGATCCAGAAACAGCACACGAAACTGACAGTATAGATAAAAGAACAACACACTGAACTGAGAGCATAGATAAAGAAACAACACACTGAACTGAGAGTACAGATAGAGAAACAACACACAGAACTGACAGAACAGATAAAGAGGGTTCACATAAAGAAATAACACAATGAACGGAGTTTACAGATACAGAAATAGCACACTGAACTGAGAGAACAGATAGAGCAACAGCACACTGAACTGAGAGCACACATAGAGAAACAGCACACTGAAATGTGTGTACTGATAGAGAACTAACACAATGAACTGAGCGTTCAGTTACAGAAACAGCACACTGAACTGAGAGTACAAATACAGAAACAGTACACTGAACTGAGAGTACAGATAGAGAAACAGCACACTGAACTAGAGTTCACACAAAAAAATAACACAATGAACTGAGTGTACAGATACAGGAATAGCACACCGAACTGAGAGGACAGATAGAGAATTAAGACAATGAACTTAGTGTACATATACCGAAACTGCACACTAAACTGAGAGTACAGATATAGAAATAACACACTGAACTGAGAGTACCAATAGAGAAATAACACCATGAACTGAGTGTACAGATACAGAAACACTGAACTGAGAGTCCACGTAGCGAACTAACGCAATGAATTTAGTGTTCAGTTACAGAAACAGCACACTGAACTGAGAATACAAATAGAGAAACAGTTCAATGAACAGAGAGTACAGATAGAGAGACAGCACACTGAACTGAGAGTATAGATAGAGAAATAAAACACTGAAATGAGAGTACATATAGAGAAATAAAACAATGAACTGAGTGTACATATACAGAAACAGCACACTGCAGAGAGAGAACAGATAGAGAAACAGGACACAGAATTGAGAGTACAGATACTGAAATAACACAATGAAATGAGTGTACGTATAAAGAAACGGCATACTGAATTGAGTGTACAGATACGGAAACAGTACACTGAACTGAATGAACATATAAAGAAATAGCATACTGAACTGAGAGGACAGATAGAGAAATAAAACAATAAGTTGAGTGTATAGAAACAGAGGAGAAAGTGAGGACTGCAGATGCTGGAGATCAGAGCTGAAAATGTGTTGCTGGAAAAGCGCAGCAGGTCAGGCAGCATCCAAGGAACAGGAGAATCGACGTTTCGAAATAACACAATGAACTGAGCGTACAGATAAAGAATCAGTACACTGAACTGTGAGTACAGATAGAAAAATAACACACTTAACTGAGAGTACAGATAGAGAAACAATACAATGAAATGCGAGTTCAGATAGAGAAACAAAACTCTGAATGGAGAGGACAGACAGAGAAATAACGCAATAAACTGAGTGTACACATACAGTAAAAGCACACCAAACTGCGATTTCAGATAGAGGAACAAAACACTGACCTGAGTGTACAGAGAGAGAAATAACACAATGAACTGAGTGTACAGAAAAAGAAACAGCACACTGAACTGAAAGTACCAATAGAGAAGCAGCACTCTGAACTGAGAGTACAGTGAGAGAAATAGTGCAATGAACTCTGTGTACAGATACAGAAACATCACACTGAAATGAGAGTACAGATAGAGAAATAGTGCAATGAACTCTGTGTACAGATACAGAAACATCACACTGAAATGAGAGTACAGATAGAGAAATAGTGCAATGAACTCTGTGTACAGATACAGAAACATCATACTGAACTGAGAGTACTGATAGAGAAACAGCACACTGTACTGAGATTATAGTGAGAGAACCAGCACACTGAACAGACAGTACAGATAGAGAAGCAACACAATGAATTGAGTGTACAGATACAATAACAGCACACTGAACTGATAGTACGTACATAGAAATAATGTAATGAACTGAGTATACAGACACAGTAACAGGACACTGAAATGCATATCCAGATGGAGAAAGAAAACACTGAACTGAGTGTACAGACACAGAAGTAAATCAATGAACTGAGTATGCAGATAGAGAAACAACACACTGAACTATGATTTCAGTCAGAGAAACAGCACACTGAACTGAGAGTACATATAGAGAAATAAAACAATGAACTGAGTGTACAGATACAGAAACAGCACAGAGAACTGACAGTACAGATAAAGAAACAACACACTGAACTGAGATTTCACATTCAGAAATAACACAATGAACTGAGAGTACAAATACAGAAATTGCAGATTAATCTGAGAGTACAGATATAGAAACAAGACACTGATCAGATAGTATAGATAGAGAAACAGCACACTGAACTGAGAGTACAGCTAGAGAAACAAAACACTGAACTGCGGGTTCAGATACAGAAACAAAACAATGAACTGAGAGTACAGAAAGAGGAATAAAACACTGAACTGAGAATATAGACAGAGAAACAGTACACTGAACTGAGAGTTCAGATAAAGAAACAACACACTGAAATGAAAATACAGATAGAGAAACAAGACACTGAACTGCGAGTTCAGATAGAAAAACAAAACACTGAACTGAGAATACAGAGAGCGAAATAACACAATGAACTGAGTGTACAGATACAGAATCAGCACACTGAACTGAGAGTACAGACAGAGAAGTAGCACACTGAACAGAGAGTACAGATAGAGAAACAACACAACAAACTGAATGCACTTTACAGAAACAGCACACTGAACTGTGAGTACAAACAGAGAAATAACACACTGAACAGAGTGTACAGATAGAGAAATAACACAATGAACTCTGTGTACAGATACAGAAACAGCACACTGAACTGAGAGTATAGATATAGATACAACACACTGAACTGAGAGCACACATAGAGAAACAGCACACTGAACTGAGAGTATAGATATAGATACAACACATTGAACTGAGAGCACACATAGAGAAACAGCACACTGAACTGAGAGTATAGATATAGATACAACACACTGAACTGAGAGCACACATAGAGAAACAGCACACTGAACTGAGAGTACAAAGAGAGAAAGAGTACACTGAACTGAGTGTTCAAACAGCGAAATAACACAATGAACTGAGTGTACAGGTTCAGAAACAGCACACTAAACAGAGACTACAGACATAGATACAACACACTGAAATGAAAGTACAGATAGATAAACTGTACACTGAACTGACAGTTCAGATAAAGAAACTAAACACTGAAATGAGAGTACAGAATGAGAAATAACACACTGAAATGAGAGTACAGATAGAATAGGAGAAAGTGAGGACTGCAGATGCTGGAGATCAGAGCTGAAAATGTGTTGCTGGAAAAGCGCAGCAGGTCAGGCAGCATCCAAGGAGTAGGAGAATCGACGTTTCGGGCATGAGCCCTTCTTCAGGAATGAGGAAAGTGTGCCAAGCAAGCTAAGATAAAAGGTAGGGAAGAGGGACTTGGGGGAGGGGCGTTGGAAATGGGATAGGTGGAAGGAGGTTAAGGTGAGGGTGATAAGGTGAGGGTGATAGGCCGGAGTGGGGGTGGGGTCGGAGAGTTTAGGGGCAGCACGGTGGCACAGTGGTTAGCACTGCTGCCTCACAGCGCCAGAGATCCGGGTTCAATTCCCACCTCAGGCGACTGACGGTGTGGAGTTCGCACATTCTCCCCGTGTCTGTGTGGGTTTCCTCTGGGTGCTCCGGTTTCCTCCCACAGTCCAGAGATGTGCAGGCCAGGTGAATTGGCCATGCTAAATTGCCCATAGTGTTAGGTAAGGGGTAAATGTAGGGGTATGGGTGGGTTGCCCTTCGGCGGGTCGGTGTGGACTCGTTGGGCCGAAGGGCCTGTTTCCACACTGTAAGTAATCTAATAATCTAAAAAAGATTGCAGGTTAGGAAAGTGGTGCTGAGTTCGAGGGTTGGGACTGAGACAAGGTGGGGGGAGGAGAAATGAGGAAGCTGAGAAATCTGAGTTCATCCCTTGTGGTTGGAGGGTTCCTAGGTGGAAGATGAGGCGCTCTTCCTCCAGCCGTCGTGTTGCTATGGTCTGGCGATGGAGGAGTCCAAGGACCTGCATGTCCTTGGTGGAGTGGGAGGGAGAGTTGAAGTGTTGAGCCACTTCAGTCTCCCAAAAAGCTCGTGTGCTTCCAATTAAACCTGTTGGACTATAACCTGGTGTTGTGTGATTTTTAACTATGTACACCCCAGTCCAACACCGGCATCTCCAAATCAACACTGAACTGCGAGTATAGATAGAGAAACAACACACTGAAGTGAGAGACCAGATAGCGAAACAACACACTGAACTGAGAGTACAGATAGAGAAACAACACACTGAACTGAGAGTACAGATAGAGAACAATGCACTGAACTGCGAGTACAGCTGGAGAAACAACACACTGAAGTGAGTGAACAGACTGAGAAACAATACACAGTACTGTGAGTACCGACAGAGAAAGAACACACTGAACTGAGAGCACAGATAGAGAAACCATGGAGTGAACTGTGAGTACAGGTAGAGAAACAAAACACTGAATTACAAGCTCAGATACAGAAATCATACAGTGAACTGCGAATAGAGATAGAGAAACAACTCACTGAAAAGAGAGTAACGATAGAGAAACAACACACTGAACAGAAAGTATAGATACAGAAACAACATAATGAATGGAGAGTATAGATAGAGAAACAACACACTGAGCTTAATGTACAGATTGAGAAACAACACATTGTACTGAAAGTACAGATGGAGAAACAGCACACTGAACTGAGAGTACCGATGCAGAAACAACACACGGAACTGAAACCACAGATAGAGAAATAACTCACAGAATTACGAGAACAGACAGAGAAACAACACACTGAACTGAGTGTACAGATAGAGAAACAACACACTGTAGTGCGAGTGCTGACAGAGAAACAACGATCTGAATTGTGTGTACAGAGAGAAGAACCACACACTGAACTGAGAGTACAGATATAGAAAGAACACTCTGAACTGAGAGTACAGACAGAGAAACAGTACATTGAACTGAGAGTAACAACAGAGAAAGAACACAATGAACTGCGAGTACAGATGGAGAAACAACATGCTGAACTGCGAGTACCCAAACAGAAACAACACACTAATCTGAGAGAACAGATAGAGAAACACACATAGGACTGCGAGTAGAGATGGAGAAACATCACACTGTAGTGAGAGTCCAGATCGAGAAACAACACATTGAACTGTGAGCAGAGATAGAGAAACAACACACTGTACTGCGAGTACAGAGAGAGAAACAACACACTGAACTTAGAGTACACAGAGAAAAATCACACTGAAATATGAGTACAGGTATAGAAACAACACACTGAACTGCAAGAACAGATAGAGAAACAACACATTGAATGGTGAGTACAGATGGAGAAACAATGCTCTGAATCGTGAGTACAGATAGAGAAACAACACACTGGACTGAGAGTACAGATATAGAAACAACAGTCTGAACTGAGAGAACAGACAGAGAAACAACACACGGAACGGAGAGTACAGGCAGAGAACCAACACACTGTATTGCAAGTGCTGACAGAGAAACAATGCTCTGAATTGTGTGTACAGATAGAGGAACCACACACTGAACTGAGAGTACAGATATAGAAACAACACTCTGAACTGAGAGTACAGAGCGAGAAACAAAATGCTGAACTTAGAGTACCAAAACAGAAACAACACACTAATCTGAGAGTACAGTCAGAGAAATCACACATCGGACTGCGAGTAGAGATGGAGAAACAACATTCTGTAGTGAGAATAAAGATAGAGAAACAACACATTGAACTGAGAGTCCACATCGAGAAACAGCACACTGAACTGGGAGTACAGATAGAGAAACAACACTCTGAACTGAGAGTACAGATAGAGAAACAATATGCTGAACTGAGAGTATCAAAACAGAAAAAACACACTTATCTGAGAGTACAGTTAGAGAAATCACACATCGGACTGCGAGTAGAGATGGAGAAACAACATTCTGTAGTGAGAGTAAAGATAGAGAAACAACACATTGAACTGAGAGTCCACATCGAGAAACAGCACACTGAACTGTGAGCAGAGATAGAGAAACAACACACTGAACTGAGAGTACAGACAGAGAAACAACACACTGAACTGAGAGTACTGATATAGAAACACCACACTGAAATGCAAGAATAGATAGAGAAACATCACACTGTAATGCGAGTGCTGACAGAGAAACAACGCTCTGAATTGTGTGTACAGATAGAGGAACCACACACTGAACTGAGAGTACAGATCGAGAAACAACATTCTGAACTGAGAGTACAGATAGAGAAACAACATTCTGAACTGAGAGTACAGATAGAGAAACAACACACTGAACTGAGAGTACAGATAGAGAAACACAGTGTAATGTGAGTGCTGACAGAGAAATAATGTTCTGAATTGTGTGTACAGATCGAGGAACCACACACTGAACTGAGAGTACAGATAAAGAAACAACACACTGAACTGAGACTACAGATAGAGAAACAACATTCTGAACTGAGAGTACAGATAGAGAAACAACATTCTGAACTGAGAGTACAGATCGAGAAACAACATTCTGAACTGTGAGTACAGATAGAGAAACAACACACTGAACTGAGAGTACAGATAGAGAAACAACATACTGAACTGAGACTACAGATAGAGAAACAACACACTGAACTGAGAGTACAGATAGAGAAACAACATTTTGAACAGAGACTACAGATAGAGAAACAACACACTGAACTGCGAGTACAGATAGAGAAACAACACACTGAACTGCGAGTACAGATAGAGAAACAACATTCTGAACTGAGAGTACAGATAGAGAAACAACATTCTGAACTGAGACTACAGATAGAGAAACAACACACTGAACTGCGAGTACAGATAGAGAAACAACACACTGAACTGCGAGTACAGATTGAGAAACAACACACTGAACTGCGAGTACAGATAGAGAAACAACATTCTGAACTGAGAGTACAGAGCGAGAAACAACATGCTGAACTGCGAGTACCCAAACAGAAACAACACTCTAATCTGAGAGTACAGTTAGAGAAATCACAGATAGGACTGCGAGTAGAGATGGAGAAACAACACTCTATAGTGAGAGTAAAGACAGAGAAACAACACATTGAACTGAGAGTCCACATCGAGAAACAGCACACTGAACTGTGAGCAGAGATAGAGAAACAACACACTGAACTGAGAGTACAGACAGAAAAACAACACACTGAACTGAGAGTACTGATATAGAAACACCACACTGAAATGCAAGAATAGATAGAGAAACATCACACTGTAATGCGAGTGCTGACAGAGAAACAACGCTCTGAATTGTGTGTACAGATAGAGGAACCACACACTGAACTGAGAGTACAGATCGAGAAACAACATTCTGAACTGAGAGTACAGATAGAGAAACAACATTCTGAACTGAGAGTACAGATAGAGAAACAACACACTGAACTGAGAGTACAGATAGAGAAACACAGTGTAATGTGAGTGCTGACAGAGAAATAATGCTCTGAATTGTGTGTACAGATCGAGGAACCACACACTGAACTGAGAGTACAGATAAAGAAACAACACACTGAACTGAGACTACAGATAGAGAAACAACATTCTGAACTGAGAGTACAGATAGAGAAACAACATTCTGAACTGAGAGTACAGATAGAGAAACAACACACTGAACTGCGAGTACAGATAGAAAAACAACATTCTGAACTGAGAGTACAGATAGAGAAACAACACACTGAACTGAGACTACAGATAGAGAAACAACATTCTGAACTGAGAGTACAGATAGAGAAACAACACACTGAACTGAGACTACAGATAGAGAAACAACATTCTGAACTGAGAGTACAGATAGAGAAACAACATTCTGAACTGAGAGTACAGATAGAGAAACAACACACTGAACTGCGAGTACAGATAGAGAAACAACACACTGAACTGCGAGTACAGATAGAGAAACAACACACTGAACTGAGAGTACAGATAGAGAAACAACACACTGAACTGAGAGTACAGATAGAGAAACAACACACTGAACTGAGAGTACAGATAGAGAAACAACATTCTGAACTGAGACTGCAGATAGAGAAACAACATTCTGAACTGAGAGTACAGATAGAGAAACAACATTCTGAACTGAGAGTACAGATCGAGAAACAACATTCTGAACTGTGAGTACAGATAGAGAAACAACACACTGAACTGAGAGTACAGATAGAGAAACAACATACTGAACTGAGACTACAGATAGAGAAACAACACACTGAACTGAGAGTACAGATAGAGAAACAACATTTTGAACAGAGACTACAGATAGAGAAACAACACACTGAACTGCGAGTACAGATAGAGAAACAACACACTGAACTGCGAGTACAGATAGAGAAACAACATTCTGAACTGAGAGTACAGATAGAGAAACAACATTCTGAACTGAGACTACAGATAGAGAAACAACACACTGAACTGCGAGTACAGATAGAGAAACAACACACTGAACTGCGAGTACAGATTGAGAAACAACACACTGAACTGCGAGTACAGGTAGAGAAACAACATTCTGAACTGAGAGTACAGAGCGAGAAACAACATGCTGAACTGCGAGTACCCAAACAGAAACAACACTCTAATCTGAGAGTACAGTTAGAGAAATCACAGATAGGACTGCGAGTAGAGATGGAGAAACAACACTCTATAGTGAGAGTAAAGACAGAGAAACAACACACTGAACTATGAGTAGAGATAGGGAAACAACACACTGATCTGAGAGTATGGATAGAGAAAAAACTCACGGAATTGCAAGATAGAGAAACAACACACAGAAGTGAGAGACCAGATAGAGACACAACACACTGAACTGACAGTAACGAGAGAGAAACAACACATTGAACTGTGAGTACGGATAGAGAAACAACACACTGAACTGTGATTACAGATCGAAAAACAACTCACTGAACTGCGATTACAGATAGAGAAAGAACACACACATAGGACTGTGAGTAGAGATGGAGAAACCACACTCTGTAGTGAGAGTAAAGATAGAGAAACAACACACTGAACGGAGAGTACAGACAGAGAAACAACAACTGAACTGAGAGTACAGATAGAGCAACAACGCTCTGAACTGAGAGTACAGACAGAGAAACAGTACATTGAACTGAGAGTAACGACAGAGAAAGAACACAATGAACTGCGAGTACAGATGGAGAAACAACATGCTGAACTGCGAGTACCCAAACAGAAACAACACACCAATCTGAGAGTGCAGATAGAGAAATCACACAGAGGACAGCGAGGAGAGATGGAAAAACATCACACTGTAGTGAGAGTCCAGATCGAGAAACAACACACTGAACTGTGAGCAGAGATAAAAAGACAAGACACTGTACTGCGAGTACAGAGAGAGAAACAACGCACTGAACTGCAAGAACAGAGTGAGAAACAACACACTGAACTGAGAGTACAGACAAAGAAACAACACACTGAATGGAGACTACAGATAGAGAAACAAAGCTCTGAATTGTGAGTACAGATAGAGAAACAACACACTGGACTGAGAGTACAAATATAGAAACAACACTCTGAACTGAGAAGAGACAGAGAAACAACACAGAACAGAGAGTACAGACAGAGAAACATCACACTGTAATGCGAGTGCTGACAGAGAAACAACGCTCTGAATTGTGTGGACAAATAGAGGAACCACACACTGAACTGAGAGTACAGATAAAGAAACAACACACTGAACTGAGAGTCCACATCGAGAAACAACACACTGAACTGGGAGTACAGATAGAGAAACAACACTCTGAACTGAGAGTACAGATATAGAAACAACACTTTGAACTGAGAGTACAGAGAGAGAAACAATATGCTGAACTGAGAGTACCAAAACAGAAAAAACATACTAATCTGAGAGTACAGTTAGAGAAATCACACATAGGACTGCGAGTAGAGATGGAGAAACCAACATTCTATAGTGAGAGTAAAGATAGAGAAACAACACACTGAACTGAGAGTACAGATTGAAAAACAACATACTGAACTGCGGGTACAGACAGAGAACAATACACTGAACTGCGAGTACAGCTGGGGAAACAACACACTGAATTGTGAGTCCCAACACCAAAAGAAAACACTGAACTGAGAGTACAGATAGAGAAACAACACACTGAACTGAGAGTACAGATAGAGAAACAACACACTGAACTGAGAGTACAGATAGAGAAACAACACACTGAACTGAGAGTACAGATAGAGAAACAACACACTGAACTGAGAGTACAGATAGAGAAACAACACACTGAACTGAGAGTACAGATAGAGAAACAACACACTGAACTGAGAGTACAGATAGAGAAACAACACACTGAACTGAGAGTACACAGAGAAAAAAACATACTGAACTATGAGTACAGATATAGAAACAACACACTGAACTGAGAGTACAGACAGAGAAACAACATACTGAACTGAGAGTACACAGAGAAAAAAACATACTGAACTATGAGTACAGATATAGAAACAACACACTGAACGGAGAGTACAGACAGAGAAACAACATTCTGAACTGAGAGTTCAGATAGAGAAACAACACAATGTAATGCGAGTGCTGACAGAGAAACAACACTTTCAATTGTGTGTACAGATAAAGAAACAACACACTGGACTGAGAGTACAGATATAGAAACAACACTTTGAACTGAGAGTAACGACAGAGAAAGAACACATTGAACTGTGTGTACAGATGGAGAAACAACATGCTGAACTGCGAGTACCCAAATAGAAACAACACACCTATCTGAGAGTACAGACAGAGAAACCACACATAGGACTGAGTAGAGATGGAGAAACATCACACTGTAGTGAGAGTCCAGATCGAGAAACAGCACACTGAACTGTGAGCAGAGATAGAGAAACAAGACACTTTGTACTGTGAGTACAGAGAGAGAAACAACACACCGAACAGAGTATACAGACAGAGAAGTAACACACTGAATGGAGAGTAGAGATAGACAAATAACGCTCTGAATTGTGAGTACAGGTAGAGAATCAACACACTGGACTGAGAGTGCAGATATACAAACAACACACAGAACTGAGAGTACAGAGAGCGAAACAATACACTGAACTGCAAGTACAGATAGAGAAACAAGACACTGAATTGCAAGTACAGATAGAGAAACAAGACACTGAATTGCAAGAACAGAGAGAGAAACAACACTCTGAATGGGGAGTACAGACAGAGAAACAACACACTGAATTGTGAGTACAGATATAGGAACAACACACTAAATTGAGAGTACAGACAGAGAAACAAAACACTGAACTGCGAGTTTTGATAGAGAAACAAACCACTGAACTGAGAGTGCAGATAGAGAAACAGTACACTGAACTGAGAGTACAGATAGAGAAACAGCACTCTGATCGGAGAGCACATACAGAGATATAAAACAATGAACTGTGTGCACAGAAACAGTTGCCAGTAGCAGTGGTGGACTCTCCTTCATTATGGGCATTTAAACGTGCATTGGATAGGCATATGGAGGATAGTGGGCTAGTGTAGGTTAGGTGGGCTTGGATCGGCGCAACATCGAGGGCCAAAGGGCCTGTACTGCGCTGTATTCTTCTATGTTCTATGTTCTAAACAGAAACAGTACTCTGAACTGAGAGTACAGATACAGAAACAGTACACTGAACTGAGAGTACAGATAGAGAAACAGCACACAGAACTGACAGTGCAGATAAAGAAACAGCACACTAAGCTGAGAGTTCACATAAAGAAATAACACAATTAACTGAATGTACAGATACAGAAATAGCACGCTGAACTGAGAGGACAGATAGAGAAATAAGACAATGAACTGAGTGTACAGTTACAGAAACAGCACATTAAACTGAGAGAACACATAAAGAAACAGCACACGGAACTGAGAGTACAGAAAGAGAAATAAAAGAATGAATGGGGAGTACAGAAAGAGAAACAGCACACTGAACCGACAGTTCAGATAGAGAAATAACACAATGAACTGAATGTACAGATAAAGAAACAGCTCACTGAACTGAGAGGACAGATAGAGAAATAAAACAATGAACTGAGTGGAGAGATACAGAAACAGCTCACGGAACTGAGAGTGCAGATAGAGGAACCACACACTGAACTGAGAATACAGATAAAGAAACAACACACTGAACTGTGAGTCCCAACACCGAAAGAAAACACTGAACAGAGAGTACAGATAGAGATACAGCACACTGAACTGTGAGTGCAGATAGAGAAACAACACACTGGACTGCGAGTAGAGACACAAAAATAACACTCCGAACAAACAGTGCAGATAGAGAAATAACACACTGAACAATGAGTTCAGACAGACAAACAAAACACTGAACTGAGAGTCCAGATCGAGAAGTAACACACTGAAATGAGAGGACAGATAGAGAAACAGCGCACTGAACTGAGTGTACAGATAGAGAAACAAAACACTGAAGAGAGAGTAAAAATTGAGAAATAACATAGAGAACTAAGTGTACAGATAGAGAAACAGCACACTGAACTGAGAGTACATATTGACAAACAAAACAATGAACAGAGTGTACAGATACAGAAATAGCACACTGAACTGAGAGTACAGGTAGAGAAACAGCACACTGAACTGAGAGTACATATTGACAAACAAAACAATGAACAGAGTGTACAGATACAGAAATAGCACACTGAACTGAGAGTACAGGTAGAGAAATAACACACTGAATAGAGAATACAGACAGAGAAACAGCACACTAAATTGAGAGTACAGACAGAGAAGCAAAACACTGAACTGCGAGTTCTGATAGAGAAACAAACCACTGAACTGAGAGTACAGATAGTGAAACATCACTCTGATCGGAGAGCACATACAGAGAAATAAAACAATGAACTGTGTGCACAGATACAGAAACAGCACACTGAACTGAGAGTACATACTGGGAAACAAAACAATGAACTGAGTGTACACATACAGAAGCAGTACACTGAACTGACAGTACAGATAGAGAAACAGCACACAGAACTGACAGTACAGATAAAGAAACAGCACACTAAGCTGAGAGTTCACATAAAGAAATAATACAATTAACTGAATGTACAGATAAAGAAATAGCACTCTGAACTGAGAGGACAGATAGAGAAATAAGACAATGAACTTAGTGTACAGATACAGAAACTGCACACTAAACTGAGAGTACAGATAGAGAAACAACACATTGAACTGAGAGTACAAATAGAGAAACAAAGCACTGAACAGAGAGTACAGCTAGAGAAACAAATCACTGAACTGCGAGTACTGTTAGAGAAACAGCACACTGAACTGAGTGTACAGATACAGAAACAACACACTGAACTGAGTGTACAGGTACAGAAACAGTACACTGAATGGTGAGTTCAGACAGAAAAACAACACAATGAACTGAGTGTACAGTTACAGAAACAGCACATTAAACTGAGAGAACATATAAAGAAACAGCACACGGAACTGAGCGTACAGATAGAGAAACTGCACACTGAACTGAGAGTACACCTAGAGAAACAGCACAATGAAAGGTGCAGTCACCTTGTTGGGTGTTTACTATAGGCCCCCCAATAGCAGCAGAGATGTGGAGAATAAGATTGGGAAACAGATTTTGGAAAGGTGCAGAAGCCACAGGGTCGTAGTCATGGGCGACTTCAACTTCCCAAATATTGATTGGAAGCTCTTTAGATCAAGTAGATTGGATGGGGCGGTGTTTGTGCAGTGTGTCCAGGAAGCTTTTCTAACGCAGTATGTAGATTGTCCAACCAGAGGGGAGGCCATATTGGATTTGGTACTCGGTAATGAACCGGGACAAGTGGTGGGCTTGTTAGTGGGTGAACATTTTGGTGATGGTGACCACAATTCTGTGACTTTCACCTTGGTTATGGAGAGAGATAGGTGCGCACAACAAGGTAGATTTTATAATTGGGGGAAGGGAAATTACGATGCTGTAAGGCAGGATTTGAGGAGCATACGTTGGGAGCATAGGCTGTCAGGGAAGGATGTGGTGGAAATGTGGAACTTTTTCAAAGAGCAGATACGACGTGTCCATGATATGTATGTACCTATCAGACAGGAAAGAAATGATCGTGTGAGGGAGCCTTGGTTGACGAGAGAGGTTGAATGTCTGGTAAAGAGGAAGAAGGAGGCTTACATAAGGTTGAGGAAACAGGATTCAGACAGAGCAGTGGAGGGATACAGGATAGCCAGAAGGGACCTGAAGAAAGGGATTAGGAGAGCTAAGAGAGGGCATGAAAAATCGTTGGCGGATAGGATCAAGGATAACCCCAAGGCATTTTATGCGTATGTGAGAAACCTGAGAATGACGAGAACGAGGGTAGGTCCGATCAAGGACAGTAGTGGGAGACTGTGTATTGAGTCGGAAGAGATAGGAGAGGTCTTGAACAAGTACTTCTCTTCAGTATTTACGAACGAGAGGGACCGTATTGTAGAAGAGGAGAGTGTGAAATGGACTGGTAAGCTAGAAGAGATACCTGTTAGGAAGGAAGATGTGTTGGACATTTTGAACAACTTGAGGATAGACAAGTCCCCCGGGCCTGACGGGATATATCCTAGGATTATGTGGGAAGCAAGAGAGGAAATTGCTGTACCGTTGGCAATGATCTTCTTGTCTTCACTGGCAACGGGGGTGGTACCAGGGGACTGGAGAGTAGCGAATGTTGTGCCCCTGTTCAAAAAAGGGAATAGGGATAACCCCGGGAATTACAGGCCTGTTAGTCTTACTTCTGTGGTAGGCAAAGTAATGGAAAGGGTACTGAGGGATAGGATTTATGAGTATCTGGAAAGACACTGCTTGATTAGGGACAGCCAGCACGGATTTGTGAAGGGTAGGTCTTGCCTTACAAGTCTTATTGAATTCTTCGAGGAGGTGACCAAGCATGTGGATGAGGGTAGAGCAGTGGATGTAGTGTACATGGATTTTAGTAAGGCATTTGATAAGGTTTCCCATGGTAGGCTTATGCGGAAAGTCAGGAGGCATGGGATAGAGGGAAATTTGGCCAATTGGATAGAAAACTGGCTAACCGGTCGAAGGCAGAGAGTGGTGGTAGATGGTAAATATTCAGCCTGGAGCCCAGTTACAAGTGGAGTTCTGCAGGGATCAGTTCTGGGTCCTCTGCTGTTTGTAATTTTTATTAATGACTTAGATGAGGGAGTCGAAGGGTGGGTCAGTAAATTTGCAGATGATACGAAGATAGGTGGAGTTGTGGACAGTGAGGAGGGCTGTTGTCGGCTGCAGAGGGACTTAGATATGATGCAGAGCTGGGCTGAGGAGTGGCAGATGGAGTTCAACCCTGCCAAGTGTGAGGTTGTCCATTTTGGAAGAACAAATAAGAATGCGGAATACAGGGTTAATGGTAGGGTTCTTAGTCAGGTGGAGGAACAGAGGGATCTTGGGGTCTATGTACTTAGATCTTTGAAGGTTGCCACTCAGGTGGATAGAGTTTGTAAGAAGGCCTATGGAGTATTATCGTTCATTAGCAGAGGGATTGAATTCAAGAGTCGTGAAGTGATGTTGCAGCTGTACAGGACTTTGGTTAGGCCACAGTTGGAGTACTGTGTGCAGTTCTGGTCGCCTCACTTTAGGAAAGATGTGGAAGCTTTGGAGAGGGTGCAGAGAAGATTTACCAGGATGTTGCCTGGAATGGAGAGGAAGTCATACGAGGATAGGTTGAGAGTTCTCGGCCTTTTCTCATTGGAACGGCGAAGGAAGAGGGGTGACTTGATAGAGGTTTATAAGATGATCAGGGGAATAGATAGAGTAGACAGTCAGAAACTTTTTCCCCGGGTACAACAGAGTGTTACAAGGGGACATAAATTTAAGGTGAAGGGTGGAAGGTATAGGGGAGATGTCAGGGGTGGGTTCTTTACCCAGAGAGTGGTGGGGGCATGGAATGCGCTGCCTGTGGGAGTGGTAGAGTCGGAATCATTGGCGACCTTTAAGCGGCATTTGGATAGGTACATGGATGGGTACTTAATCTAGGTTAGAAGTTCGGCACAACATCGTGGGCCGAAGGGCCTGTTCTGTGCTGTATTGTTCTATGTTCTATGTTCTATGAAATGAGACTACAGATAGAGAACTAACACAATGAACTGAGTGTTCAGAAACAGAAATAGCACACTGAACTGAGAGGACAGACAGAGAATTTACACAATGAACTTCGTGTACAGATACAAAAATTGCACACTAAACTGAGAGTACAAATATAGAAACAACACACTGATTAGAGAGTACAGATTAGAAAAATAAAACAATGAACTGAGAGGACAGAAAGAGAAACAAACACTGAACTGAGAGTGCAGATAAAGATACAGCATATTGAACTGAGAGTACAGATAGAGAAACAGCATACTGAACTGAGAGTACATATAGAAAAATAAAACAATGAACTGTGTGTACAGACACAAAAGCAGCACACTGAACTGAGAGTACAGATGGAGAAATAAGACAGTAAACTGAGAGTACTGATAGAGAAACAGCACACAGAACTGAGAGTACACACAGAAAAACAACACACTGAACTGAGAGTACAGATACAGAAATAGTACACTGAACTGAGTGTACAGATACAGAAAAGGCAGACTAAACTGAGAGTACAGGTAGAGAAACAACACACTGAACAGAGAGTATGGATAGAGAAGTAACACAATGAACTGAGTGTACCGTTACAGAAACAGCACACTGAACTGAGAGTACAGATAGAGAAACAGCATACTGAACTGAGAGTACAGTTAGTGAACTAACACATTGAATTGAGTGAACAGTAACAGAAACAGCACACTGAACTGAGAGTGCAGGTAGAGAAACAGCACACGGAAATGAGAGTACATATTGTGAAACAAAACAATGAACTGAGTATACAGGTACAGACACAATACAGTGAACTGAGAGTACAGATAGAGAAACAGCACACTGAACTGAGAGTTCACATAAAGAAATAACAGAGTTTATAGATGCAGATACAGCGGACGGAACTGAGAGGACAGATAGCGAATTTAGTCAACAAACGAAGTGTAAAGATACAGAAAATGCACACTGAACTGAGAGTACAGATATAGAAACAACAAAATAAACTGCGAGTTCAAATAGAGAAATAAAACACTGAACTGAGAGGACAGACAGAGAAATAACATTATGAACTGAGTGGACAGATAAAGAATCAGCACACAGAACTGAGAGTACCGATAGAGAAATAACACACTGAACAGAGAGTACAGATAGAGAAATAACACAATGAACTGAGTGAACACATACAGTAAAAGCACACCAAACTGCGATTTCAGATAGAGACAGAAAACCCTGACCTGAGTGTACAGAGAGAGAAATTACACAATGAACTGAGTGTACAGCACAAGAAACAAAACACTGAACTGGGACTACCGAGAGAGAAGCAGCACACTGAACAGAAAGTGCAGATAGAGAAATAACGCAATGAACTGAGTAAACAGATACAGAAACAGCACTCTAAACTGACAGTATAGATAAAGAGCTGAAAATGTGTTGCTGGAAAAGCGCAGCAGGTCAGGCAGCATCCAAGGAACAGGAGAATCGACGTTTCGGGCATGAGCCCTTCTTCAGGAATCCTCAGCTCTGATCTCCAGCATCTGCAGTCCTCACTTTCTCCTCATTCCCCCCCCCCCCCCCCCACGTATAGATAAAGAAACAACACACAGAACTGAGAGTACAGATAGAGAAATAATGCAATGAACTGAGTGTACAGATACAGAAAGAACACACTGAACTGACAGGATAGATAAAGAAACAACACACTGAATGCGAGTTCAGAGAGAGAAATAAAACACTGAACTGAGTGTACAGATAGAGAAACAAAACACTGAACTGCGGGTTCAGATAGAGAAAAAAACACTGAACTGAGAGTACAGATCGAGAAATAAAACAATGAACTGAGTGTACATATACAGAAACAGCACGCTGAACTGAGTGTACAGATACAGAAACAGTACGCTGAACTGAGAGCAGAGATAGAGAAACGGCACACTGAACTGAGAGTACACAGAGAAACAGCACACTGAAATGTGAGTACAGATAGAGGACTAACGCAATGAACTGAGTGTTCAGTTACAGAAACAACACACTGAACTGAGTACAAATAGAGGAACAGTACATTGAACTGAGAGTACGGATAGAGAAACAAAATACTGGACTGCGAGTGCATAGAGAAACAACACACTGACCTGAGAGTCGAGATAGAGATACCACACACAGAAGTGTGAGAACAGATAGAGAAACAAAATACTGGACTGCGAGTGCATAGAGAAACAACACACTGACCTGAGAGTCGAGATAGAGATACCACACACAGATGTGTGAGAACAGATAGAGAAACAACATACTGAACTGCGAGAACCGATACTGAAACAAAACACTGAACTGAGAGGATAGATGCAGAAGCAATACACTGAACTGCGTGTACAGATTGAGAAACAACACACTGATCTGAGAGTACAGATAAGCAGCACCACGCTGAACTGAGTGCACAGATAGAGAAAGAAAACATGGAACTGATAGTTCATTCAGCGAAAAAACACATTGAAATGGGAGTACAGATAGAAGATCCAAACACTGAACTGAGGGGGCAGAGAGAGAAACAAAACACTGACCTGTGAGTGCAGAGAAACAACACACTGAACAGTGAGAACAGCTATGGAAAAATCACAGAGAAATGAGAGTACGGACAGAGAAACAACAGTCTGAACTGCGAAGATTGATAGAGACAATATACTGAACTGCGAGCACAGATAGAAAAACAACACACTGAACTGAGAGTACAGACAGAGAAACCACACACAGAAGTGCGAGAACAGATAGTGAAATGACACAGTGAACTGTGAGTACAGATAGAGAAATAACATACTGGCCTGCGAGTGCAGACAGAGAAACAACACACTGACCTGAGAGTAGAGATGGACAAATAACATAGAACTGTGAGCACAGACAGAGAAACAACACACGGAACTGCGGGAATAGATACAGAAACAACACACTGAACTGGGAGTACAGTAGACAAACAACATTCTGAACGGCGAATATAGATAGAGATAATATAATGAACTGTGAACACAGATAGTGAAACAATACAGTGAACTGTGAGTAACGATAGAGAAACAACACACTGAATTGCGAGTACAGATGCAGAAACAACACACTGAACTGAGAGTACAGATGCAGAAACAACACACTGAACTGTGAGTACAGATAGAGAAACAACGCACTGAACTGCGAGTACAGATGCAAAAGCTACACACTTAACTGGGTGAACAGACAGAGAAGCAACACACTGAACTGAGAGTACAAATAGAGAAACAACACACTGTACTGTGTGTACAGGTAGAGAAACAACACACTTAACTGGGAGAACAGACAGCAAAACAACACACTGAACTGAGAACAGATAGAGAAACAACACACTGAACTGTGAGCACAGATAGAGAAACAATACACTGTACTGTGTGTACAGGTAGAGAAACAACACACTTAACTGAGAGAACAGACAGAAAAACAACACACTGAACTGAGAACAGATAGAGAAACAACACACTGAACTGTGAGCACAGATAGAGAAACAATACACTGAACTGCGAGTACAGATGCAGAAGCAACACACTGAACTGAGAAAATAAATACAGAAACAACACACTGAACTGCGATTACCGATAGAGAAACAACATACTGAACTGAGAGTACAGATAGAGAAACAAAACACTGAACTGAGAGTACAGATAGAGAAACAAAACACTGAACTGAGAGTACAGATAGAGAAACAAAATACTGAACTTTGAGAACAGATACAGATGTAACACCATGAACTGCGAGTACAAATAGAGAAACAACACACTGAACTGAGAATACAGATAGAAAAACAACATGCTGAACTGAGAATACAGATCGAGAAACACCTCACTGAATTGTGAGAACAGAGAGAGAAACGACACACTGAAGTGAGAGTACAGATACAGAAACAACACACTGAAATGCGAGTAGAGATAGACAAACAACACACTGAAATGAGAGTACAGATACAGAATAAGCACACTAACCTGAGTGTACAGATACAGAAACAGTTCACTGAACTGAGGGTACAGATAAAGAAATAACACACTGAACTGTGAGTACAGATAGAAAAATAACATACTAAAATGAGAGTACAGATAGACAAACAAAACACCGTTTTCTAGCAAGTACAGCTAGAGAAAGAACACACCAAACTGTGAGAACAGATACAGAAACAACACACTGAACTGGGACTACAGATGCAGAAACAACACACTGAACTGAGAAAACAGATAGAAAAACAACACACAGAACTGCGAGCACAAATAGAGAATACATACAGTGAACCGAGAGTAACGATAGAGAACTAACACATTGTACTGCAAGTACAGATGGACAAACAACACACAGAACTGACACTACAGATAAGAAACAACTCACTGAATTGTGAGAACAGACAGAGAAACAACTCATTGAATTAAGAGTACAGACAGAGAAACAACACAGAGAAATGAGAGTACAGATAGAGAAACAACACAGAGAAATGAGAGTACAGATAGAGAAACAACAAATTGAACTGCAAGTAGAGATAGAGAATCAATACACTGATCTGAGAGTACAGATAAGCGACACCACGCTGAACTGAGTGCACAGATAAAGAAAGAAAACATGGAACTGACAGTAGAGACAGTGAAACAACACATTGAAATGGGAGTACAGATAGAGGATATAAACACTGAACTGAGAGGGCTGAGAGAGAAACAAAACACTGACCTGTGAGTACAGATAGAGTACAACACGCTAAACTGTGAGTACAGAGAAACAACACACTGAACAGTGAGAACAGCTATGGAAATAACACAGAGAAATGAGAGTACAGACAGAGAAACAACAGTCTGAACTGCGAATATTGATAGAGACAATATACTGAACTGCGAGCACAGATAGTGAAACAACACAGAGAACTGTGAGTACAGATAGAGAAGTAACACACTGAACTGAGAGTATAGATGGACAAACAACACAGAACTGCGAGAACAGATACAGAAACAACAGAGAAATGAGAGCACAGATAGAGAAACAAAATTCTGAACGGCGAATATAGATGGAGACAGTATACAGAGATGCAAGCACAGATAGAGAAACAACACTCTGAACTGTGAGCAACGATAGAGAAACAACATATTGAACTGCAAGTATAGATAGAGAAACAACACACTGAACTGACAGTAACGATAGGGAAACAACACACTGAACTGAGAGAACAGATAGAGAAACAACACACTGAACTGAGAGTAGAGATAGAGAAACAACACACTGAACTGGGTGTATAGATAGAGAAACAACACACTCAACAGTGAGAACAGATAGAGAAATGAGAGTTCATACAGAGAAATAACATTCTGAACTGCAAATATAGATAGAGACAATATACTGAACTGCGAGCACAGATAAACAACACACCAAACTGCAAGTACAGACACAGAAACAAGACACTGAACTGAGAGTACAGGCAGAGAAAAAACACACTGAACTGAGAGTACAGACAGAGAAACAACACACTGAACTGAGAGTACAGACAGAGAAACAAAATACTGAACTTTGAGAACAGATACAAACGCAACACCATGAACTGCGAGTACAAAGAGAAACAACACACTGAAAGGAGAGAACTGATAGAAAAACAACACACTGAACTGAGAGTACAGATTGAGAAACACCTCACTGAATTGTGAGAACAGATAGAGAAACAACACTCTGAACTGTGAGTAGAGATAGACAAACAAAACACCGAACTGCGAGTACAGCTAGAGAAAGAACACACCAAACTGTGAGAACAGATACAGGAACAACACACTGAACTGGGAGTACAGATAGAAAAACAAAACACTGAACCAAGAGTGCTGATACAGGAAAAACATACTGAACAGCGAGTACAGATAGAGAAACAACACACTGAACTGCGAGTACAGATAGAGAAACAACACACTGAACTGTGATTACCAATAGAGAAACAACATATTGAACTGAGAGTACAGATAGAGAAACAAAACACTGAACTAAGAGTCGAGATAGAGAAACAACACACAGAATTGCGAGTACAAACACAGAAACAACACACTGAACTGAGAGTACAGATTGAGAAACAAATACTGTACTTTGAGAACAGATACAGACACAACGCCATGAACTGCGCTTACAAATAGAGAAAGAACACACTGAACTGAGAGAACTCAAAGAAAAACAATACACTGAACTGAGAGTACAGGTTGAAAAACACCTACTGATTTGCGAGAACAGATAGAGAAACAACACATTTTACTGCGAGTACAGATCGGAAAACAACACAAGGAACTGCCAGTACAGATGCAGAAGCAACGCACTGAACTGAGAGTCCAGATAGAGAAAGAACACACTGAACTACGAGTAGAGATAGAGAAACAAGACAATGAACTGAGTGTATAAATACAGAAACAGTACACTGAACTGAGCACAGATAGAAAAACAGCACACTGAAATGAGAGTACATACTGAGAAACAAAACAATGAACTGAGTGTACACATACAGAAACAGTACACTGAACTGACAGTACAGATAAAGAAACAGCACACTTAGCTGAGAGTTCACATAAAGAAATAACATAACTAACTGAATGTACAGATACAGAAACTGCACACTGAACTGAGAGGACTGATAGAGATATAAGACAATGAACGTAGTGTACAGATACAGAAACTGCACACTAAACTGAGAGTACAGATAGAGAAACAACATATTGAACTGAGAGTACAGATAGAGAAACAAGACACTGAACTGAGAGTACAGCTAGAGAAACAAAATACTGAACTGCGAGTACTGTTAGAGAAACAGCACACTGAACTGAGTGTACAGGTACAAAAACAACACACTGAACTGAGTGTACAGGTACAGAAACAATACACTGAATGGTGAGTTCAGACAGAGAAACAAGACAATGAACAGTGTACAGTTACAGAAACAGCACATTAAACTGAGAGAACATATAAAGAAACAGCACACGGAATTGAGTGTACAGAAAGAAAAATAAAAGAATGAATGGGGAGTACAGAAAGAGAAACAAAACACTGAACTGAGAGTTCAGATAGAGAAATAACACAATGTGTAGATACAGAAACAGCACTCTGAACTGCGAGTACCGATACAGAAATAACAAACAGAACTGAGAGACCAGATAGAGAATTAACACATTCATTGGACTATACAGATAGAGAAACAGCACACTGAACTAAGAGAACAGATAGAGCAACAACACACTGAACTGAGAGTACACATAGAGAAACAGCACACTGAAATGAGATAGAGAACTAACACAATGAACTGAGTGTCCAGAAACAGAAATAGCACACAAAACTGAGAGTGCAAATATAGAAACAACACACTGATTATAGAGTACAGATAGAGAAATAAAACAATGAACTGAGAGGACAGAAAGAGAAATAACACACTGAACTGAGAGTGCAGATAGAGAAACAGCACACTGAACTGAGAGTACATACAGAGAAATAAAACAATGAACTGTGTGTTCCGATACAAAAATAGCACACTGAACTGAGAGTACAGATAGAGAAATAAGACAGTAAACTGAGAGTACTGATAGAGAAACAGCACACAGAACTGAGACTACACACAGAAAAACAACACACTGAATTGAGAGTACAGATACAGAAATAGTACACTGAAATGAGTGTACAGATACAGAAAAGGCAGACTAAACTGAGAGTAAAGGTAGAGAAACAACACACTGAACAGAGAGTACGGATAGAGAAATAACACAATGAACTGAGAGTACTGACAGAGAAATAACAGCACATTGAACCAACAGTACGTATAAAGAAACAACACACTGAACTGAGAGTACAGCGAAAGAAACAACACACTGAACTGAGTGTGCAGATTTAGAAACAGCACACTGAACTGTGGGTACAGTCAGAGAAGAAATACACTGAATTGAGATGACATATAGAGAAATAACACAATGATCTGAGTGTACAGATAGAGAAACAGTACACTGAACTGAGAGTACAGATAGAGAAACAGTACACTGAACTGAGAGTACAGATAGAGAAATAACACAATGAACTGAGAGTACAGATAGAGAAACAGTACACTGAACTGAGAGTACAGATAGAGAAAGAGCATACAGGAATGAGAGTACATATTGAGAAACAAAACAATGAACTGAGTGTAGAGATACAGAAACCGTACACAGAGAAATGAGAGTTCAGACAGCGAAACAACATTCTGAACTGCAAATATAGATAGAGAAAATATACTGAACTGGGAGCACAGGTAGAGAAACAACACAATGAGCTGTGAGCACAGATAGAGAAACAACACTCTGAACTGTGAGTAGAGATAGACAAACAAAACACCGAACTGCGAGTACAGCTAGAGAAAGAACACACCAAACTGTGAGAACAGATACAGGAACCACACACTGAACTGGGACTACAGATGCCGAAGCAAAACACTGAACTGAGAAAACAGATAGACTGAGAGTACAGATGGAGAAACAACACACTGAACTGCGGTTACTGATAGAGAAAAAAACATATTGAACTGAGAGTACAGATAGAAAAAAAATACTGAACTTTGAGAACAGATACAGATACAACACCATGAACTGCGAGTACAAACAGAGAAACAACACACTGAACTGAGAGAACTGATAGAAAAACAACACACTGATCTGCGATTACAGATAAACAAAACACTGAACCTAGAGTACTGATACAGAAACAACATATTGAACTGAGAGTCCAGATAGAGAAACAACACACAGAACTAGGAATAGAGATGGAGAAACAACACACTGAACTGAGAGTACAAATAGAGAAACAACTCACTGAACTGAGAGTACAGATGAACAAACAACTCAGAACCGTGAGGACAGATAGAGAAACAACACACTGAACTGGGAGTACAGATAGAGAAACAACAGAGAAATGAGAGTACAGACAGAGAAACAACATTCTGAACGGCGAAAATAGATAGAGACAGTATACAGAGCTGCGAGCACAGGTAGAGAAACAACACTATGAACTGCGAGTAGAGGTAGTCAAACAAAACACTGAACTGCGAGTACAGCTAGAGAAAGAACACACCAAACTGTGAGAACAGATACAAAAACAACACACTGAACTGCGAGTACAGATAGAGAAACAACACACTGAACTGCGATTACCGATAGAGAAACAACACACTGAACTGTGATTACCGATAGAGAAACAACATATTGAACTGAGAGTCCAGCTAGAGAAACAACACACAGAACTACATGTAGAGATGGAGAAACAACATACTGAACTGAGAATACAGAGCGATAAACAACACACTGAACCGAGAGTACAGATAGAGAAACAGCACACTGAACTGATGGGACAGATAGAGAATTAACACAATGAACTTAGTGTACAGATCCAGAAACAGCACACTGAACTAAGAGTACAGATAGAAAAACAGCACACTGAAATGAGAATACATATTGAGAAACAAAACAATGAACCGAGTGTATAAATACAGAAACAGCACAATGAATGGAGAATACATATTGAGAAACAAAACAATGAACCGAGTGTACACATACAGAAACAGCACACTGAACAGAGCACAGATAGAAAAACAGCACACTGAAATGAGTGTACATACTGAGAAACAAAACAATGAACTAAGTGTACATACTGAGAAACAAAACAATGAACTGTCAGTACAGATAGAGAAACAGCACACTGAACTGAGCACAGACAGAAAAACAGCACACTGAAATGAGAGTACATACTGAGAAACAAAACAATGAACTGAGTGTACATACTGAGAAACAAAACAATGAACTAAGTGTACATACTGAGAAACAAAACAATGAACTGTCAGTACAGATAGAGAAACAGCACACTGAACTGAGCACAGATAGAAAAACAGCACACTGAAATGAGAGTACATACTGAGAAACAAAACAATGAACTGAGTGTACATACTGAGAAACAAACCAATGAACTCACAGTACAGATAGAGAAACAGCACACAGGACTGACAGCACAGATAAAGAAACAGCACACTAAGCTGAGAGTTCACATAAACAAATAACATAACTAACTGAATGTACAGATACAGAAACTGCACACTGAACTGAGAGTACAGATAGAGAAACAACATATTGAACTGAGAGTACAGATAGAGAAACAAGACACTGAACTGAGAGTACAGCGAGAGAAACAAAATACTGAACTGAGAGTACAGCTAGAGAAACAAAATACTGAACTGAGAGTACAGCTAGAGAAACAAAATACTGAACTGCGAGTACTGTTAGAGAAACAGCACACTGAACTGAGTGTACAGGTACAAAAACAACACACTGAACTGAGTGTACAGGTACAGAAACAATACACTGAATGGTGAGTTCAGACAGAGAAACAACACAATGAACTGAGTGTACAGTTACAGAAACAGCACATTAAACTGAGAGAACATATAAAGAAACAGCACACGGAATTGAGTGTACAGAAAGAAAAATAAAAGAATGAATGGGGAGTACAGAAAGAGAAACAACACACTGAACTGAGAGTTCAGATAGAGAAATAACACAATGAATTGAGTGTATAGATACAGAAACAGCTCATGGAACTGAGAGGACAGATAGAGAAATAACACAATGTGTAGATACAGAAACAGCACTCTGAACTGCGAGTACCGATACAGAAATAACAAACTGAACTGAGAGACCAGATAGAGAATTAACACATTCATTCGACTATACAGATAGAGAAACAGCACACTGAACTAAGAGAACAGATAGAGCAACAACACACTGAACTGAGAGTACACATAGAGAAACAGCACACTGAAATGAGATAGAGAACTAACACAATGAACTGAGTGTCCAGAAACAGAAATAGCACACAAAACTGAGAGTGCAAATATAGAAACAACACACTGATTATAGAGTACAGATAGAGAAATAAAACAATGAACTGAGAGGACAGAAAGAGAAATAACACACTGAACTGAGAGTGCAGATAGAGAACTAATAGAATGAACTGAGTGTACTGTTACAGAAACAGCACACTGAACTGAGAGTACAGATAGATACAGCATACTGAACTGAGAATACAGATAGAGAAACAGCACACTGAACTGAGAGTACAGGTAGAGAAATAAAACAATGAACTGTGTGTACAGATACAAAAACAGCACACTGAACTGAGAGTACAGATGGAGAAATAAGACAGTAAACTGAGAGTACTGATAGAGAAACAGCACACAGAACTGAGACTACACACAGAAAAACAACACACTGAACTGAGAGTACAGATACAGAAATAGTACACTGAAATGAGTGTACAGATACAGAAAAGGCAGACTAAACTGAGAGTACAGGTAGAGAAACAACACACTGAACAGAGAGTACGGATAGAGAAATAACACAATAAACTGAGAGTACTGACAGAGAAATAACAGCACACTGAACCGACAGTACATATAAAGAAACAACACACTGAACTGAGAGTACAGCAAAAGAAACAACACACTGAACTGAGTGTGCAGATTTAGAAACAGCACACTGAACTGTGGGTACAGTCAGAGAAGAAATACACTGAATTGAGACTATACATAGAGAAATAAAACAAAGAACTGAGAGTACAGATAGAGAAACAGTACACTGAACTGAGAGTACAGATACAGAAAAGGCAGACTAAACTGAGAGCACAGATAGAGAAACAGTACACTGAACTGAGAGTACAGATAAAGAAACAGCACACTGAACTGAGAGTAAAGGTAGAGAAACAACACACTGAACTGAGAGTACAGGTAGAGAAACAACACACTGAACTGAGAGTACAGATAGAGAAATAACATAATGAACTGAGAGTATAGATAGAGAAATAACACAATGAACTGAGAGTACAGATAGAGAAATAACACAATGAACTGAGAGTACAGATAGAGAAACAGTACACTGAACTGAGAGTACAGATACAGAAAAGGCAGACTAAACTGAGAGCACAGATAGAGAAACAGTACACTGAACTGAGAGTACAGATAAAGAAACAGCACACTGAACTGAGAGTAAAGGTAGAGAAACAACACACTGAACTGAGAGTACAGATAGAGAAATAACACAATGAACTGAGAGTACAGATAGAGAAATAACACAATGAACTGAGAGTACAGATAGAGAAAGAGCAAACAGGAATGAGAGTACGGATAGAGAAACAGTACACTGAACTGAGAGTACAGATAGAGAAAGAGCATACAGGAATGAGAGTACATATTGAGAAACAAAACAATGAACTGAGTGTAGAGATACAGAAACCGTACACAGAGAAATGAGAGTTCAGACAGCGAAACAACATTCTGAACTGCAAATATAGATAGAGAAAATATACTGAACTGGGAGCACAGGTAGAGGAACAACACAATGAGCTGTGAGCACAGATAGAGAAACAACACTCTGAACTGTGAGTAGAGATAGACAAACAAAACACCGAACTGCGAGTACAGCTAGAGAAAGAACACACCAAACTGTGAGAACAGATACAGGAACCACACACTGAACTGGGACTACAGATGCCGAAGCAAAACACTGAACTGAGAAAACAGATAGACTGAGAGTACAGATAGAGAAACAACACACTGAACTGCGGTTACTGATAGAGAAACATCATATTGAACTGAGAGTACAGATAGAAATAAAAAATACTGAACTTTGAGAACAGATACAGATACAACACCATGAACTGCGAGTACAAACAGAGAAACAACACACTGAACTGAGAGAACTGATAGAAAAACAACACACTGATCTGCGATTACAGATAGAGAAACAAAACACTGAACCTAGAGTACTGATACAGAAACAACATATTGAACTGAGAGTCCAGATAGAGAAACAACACACAGAACTAGGAATAGAGATGGAGAAACAACACACTGAACTGAGAGTACAAATAGAGAAACAACTCACTGAACTGAGAGTACAGATGAACAAACAACTCAGAACCGTGAGGACAGATAGAGAAACAACACACTGAAGTGCAAGAACAGATAGAGAAACCACACACGGAACTGTGAGAACAGATACAGAAACAACACACTGAACTGGGAGTACAGATAGAGAAACAACAGAGAAATGAGAGTACAGACAGAGAAACAACATTCTGAATGGCAAAAATAGATAGAGACAGTATACAGAGCTGTGAGCACAGGTAGAGAAACAACACTATGAACTGCGAGTAGAGGTAGTCAAACAAAACACTGAACTGCGAGTACAGCTGGAGAAAGAACACACCAAACTGTGAGAACAGATACAAAAACAACACACTGAACTGCGAGTACAGATAGAGAAACAACACACTGAACTGCGATTACAGATAGAGAAACAACACACTGAACTGTGATTACAGATAGAGAAACAAAACCCTGAACCAGGAGTACTAATACAAAATTGACATACTGAACTGTGATTACCGATAGAGAAACAACACACTGAATTGTGATTACCGATAGAGAAACAACACACTGAATTGTGATTACCGATAGAGAAACAACATATTGAACTGAGAGTCCAGCTAGAGAAACAACACACAGAACTACATGTAGAGATGGAGAAACAACATACTGAACTGAGAATACAGAGAGATAAACAATACACAGAACTGTGAGTACAGACAAAGAAACAACACACTGAACCGAGAGTACAGATAGAGAAACAGCACACTGAACTGATGGGACAGATAGAGAATTAACACAATGAACTTAGTGTACAGATCCAGAAACAGCACACTGAACTAAGAGTACAGATAGAAAAACAGCACACTGAAATGAGAATACATATTGAGAAACAAAACAATGAACTGAGTGTACACATACAGAAACAGTACACTGAACTGAGCACAGATAGAAAAACAGCACACTGAAATGAGAGTACATACTGAGAAACAAAACAATGAACTGAGTGTACATACTGAGAAACAAAACAATGAACTGACAGTACAGATAGAGAAACAGCACACAGAACTGACAGTACAGATAAAGAAACAGCACACTAAGCTGAGAGTTCACATAAAGAAATAACATAACTAACTGAATGTACAGATACAGAAACTGCACACTGAACTGAGAGTACAGATAGAGAAACAACATATTGAACTGAGAGTACAGATAGAGAAACAAGACACTGAACTGAGAGTACAGCTAGAGAAACAAAATACTGAACTGAGAGTACAGCTAGAGAAACAAAATACTCAACTGCGAGTACTGTTAGAGAAACAGCACACTGAACTGAGTGTACAGGTACAAAAACAACACACTGAACTGAGTGTACAGGTACAGAAACAATACACTGAATGGTGAGTTCAGACAGAGAAACAAGACAATGAACAGTGTACAGTTACAGAAACAGCACATTAAACTGAGAGAACATATAAAGAAACAGCACACGGAATTGAGTGTACAGAAAGAAAAATAAAAGAATGAATGGGGAGTACAGAAAGAGAAACAACACACTGAACTGAGAGTTCAGATAGAGAAATAACACAATGTGTAGATACAGAAACAGCACTCTGAACTGCGAGTACCGATACAGAAATAACAAACAGAACTGAGAGACCAGATAGAGAATTAACACATTCATTGGACTATACAGATAGAGAAACAGCACACTGAACTAAGAGAACAGATAGAGCAACAACACACTGAACTGAGAGTACACATAGAGAACAGCACACTGAAATGAGATAGAGAACTAACACAATGAACTGAGTGTCCAGAAACAGAAATAGCACACAAAACTGAGAGTGCAAATATAGAAACAACACACTGATTATAGAGTACAGATAGAGAAATAAAACAATGAACTGAGAGGACAGAAAGAGAAATAACACACTGAACTGAGAGTGCAGATAGAGAAACAGCACACTGAACTGAGAGTACATACAGAGAAATAAAACAATGAACTGTGTGTACCGATACAAAAATAGCACACTGAACTGAGAGTACAGATGGAGAAATAAGACAGTAAACTGAGAGTACTGATAGAGAAACAGCACACAGAACTGAGACTACACACAGAAAAACAACACACTGAACTGAGAGTACAGATACAGAAATAGAACACTGAAATGAGTGTACAGATACAGAAAAGGCAGACTAAGCTGAGAGTAAAGGTAGAGAAACAACACACTGAACAGAGAGTACGGATAGAGAAATAACACAATGAACTGAGAGTACTGACAGAGAAATAACAGCACACTGAACCAACAGTACGTATAAAGAAACAACACACTGAACTGAGAGTACAGCGAAAGAAACAACACACTGAACTGAGTGTGCAGATTTAGAAACAGCACACTGAACTGTGGGTACAGTCAGAGAAGAAATACACTGAATTGAGATGACATATAGAGAAATAACACAATGATCTGAGTGTACAGATAGAGAAACAGTACACTGAACTGAGAGTACAGATAGAGAAACAGTACACTGAACTGAGAGTACAGATAGAGAAATAACACAATGAACTGAGAGTACAGATAGAGAAACAGTACACTGAACTGAGAGTACAGATAGAGAAAGAGCATACAGGAATGAGAGTACATATTGAGAAACAAAACAATGAACTGAGTGTAGAGATACAGAAACCGTACACAGAGAAATGAGAGTTCAGACAGCGAAACAACATTCTGAACTGCAAATATAGATAGAGAAAATATACTGAATTGGGAGCACAGGTAGAGAAACAACACAATGAGCTGTGAGCACAGATAGAGAAACAACACTCTGAACTGTGAGTAGAGATAGACAAACAAAACACTGAACTGCGAGTACAGCTAGAGAAAGAACACACCAAACTGTGAGAACAGATACCGGAACAACACACTGAACTGGGACTACAGATGCCGAAGCAAAACACTGAACTGAGAAAACAGATAGACTGAGAGTACAGATGGAGAAACAACACACTGAACTAGGAGTACAAATAGAGAAACAACACACTGAACTGAGAGTACAAATAGAGAAACAACACACTGAACTGAGAGTACAGATGGACAAACAACTCAGAACCGTGAGGACAGATAGAGAAACAACACACTGAAGTGCAAGAACAGATAGAGAAACCACACGCGGAACTGTGAGAACAGATACAGAAACAACACACTGAACTGGGAGTACAGATAGAGAAACAACAGAGAAATGAGAGTACAGACAGAGAAACAACATTCTGAACGGCGAAAATAGATAGAGAGAGTATACAGAGCTGCGAGCACAGGTAGAGAAACAACACTATGAACTGCGAGTAGAGGTAGTCAAACAAAACACTGAACTGCGAGTACAGCTAGTGAAAGAACACACCAAACTGTGAGAACAGATACAAAAACAACACACTGAACTGCGAGTACAGATAGAGAAACAACACACTGAACTGCGAGTACAGATAGAGAAACAACACACAAAACTACATGTAGAGATGGAGAAACAACATACTGAACTGAGAGTACAGAGAGATAAACAACACACAGAACTGTGAGTACAGACAAAGAAACAACACACTGAACCGAGAGTACAGATAGAGAAACAGCACACTGAACTGACGGGACAGATAGAGAATTAACACAATGAACTTAGTGTACAGATCCAGAAACAGCACACTGAACTAAGAGTACAGATAGAAAAACAGCACACTGAAATGAGAATACATATTGAGAAACAAAACAATGAACTGAGTGTACACATATAGAAACAGTACACTGAACTGACATTACAGATAGAGAAACAGCACACAGAACTGACAGTACAGATAAAGAAACAGCACACTAAGCTGAGAGTTCACATAAAGAAATAACATAACTAACTGAATGTACAGATACAGAAATAGCACTCTGAACTGAGAGGACAGATAGGGAAATAAGACAATGAACGTAGTGTACAGATACAGAAACTGCACACTAAACTGAGAGTACAGATAGAGAAACAACATATTGAACTGAGAGTACAGATAGAGAAACAAGACACTGAACTGAGAGTACAGCTAGAGAAACAAAATACTGAACTGAGAGTACAGACAGAGAAACAAAATACTGAACTGCGAGTACTGTTAGAGAAACAGCACACTGCACTGAGTGTACAGGTACAAAAACAACACACTGAACTGAGTGTACAGATGGAGAAATAAGACAGTAAACTGAGAGTAATGATAGAGAAACAGCACACAGAACAGAAAGTACAGATAAAGAAACAGCACACTGAACTGAGAGTACTGACAGAGAAATAACAGCACACTGAACCGACAGTACGTATAAAGAAACAACACACTGAACTGAGTGTGCAGATTTAGAAACAGCACACTGAACTGTGGGTACAGTCAGAGAAGAAATACACTGAAATGAGACTATATATAGAGAAATAAAACAAAGGACTGAGAGTACAGATACAGAAACAGCACACTGAACTGAGAGTACAGATAGAGAAACAGTACACTGAACTGAGAGTACAGATAGAGAAACAGTACACTGAACTGAGAGTACAGATAGAGAAAGAGCATACAGGAATGAGAGTACATATTGAGAAACAAAACAATGAACTGAGTGTAGAGATACAGAAACCGTACACTGAATTGAGAGGACAGATAGGAAATAACACAATGAACTGAGTGTACAGATAGAGAAACAGCACACTGAACTGAGAGTACTGACAGAGAAATAACACAATGAAGTGCCTGTACAGATACAGAAACTGCACACTAAACTGAGAGTACAGATATAGAAAAAAGCACACTGAACTGAGAGTACAGATAGAGACACAGAAAAACAAAACACTGAACTGAGAATACAGATACAGAAATAGTACACTGAACTGAGTATACAGATACAGAAAGAGCACACTAAACAGAGAGTACGGATAGAGAAATAACACAATGATCTGAGTGTACAGATACAGAAACAGCACATTGAACTGAGAGTACAGATAGAGTAACAGTACACTGAACTGAGTACAGAAAGAGAAACAGCACACTGAAATGAGAGTACATATTGAGAAACAAATCAATGAACTGAGTGTACTGATAGAGAAACAGTACACAGAACTGAGAGTACACACAGAGAAACAACACAGTAAACTGAGAGTAGAGAAAGAGAAACAGCACACTGAGTGGAGAGTACAGGTAGAGAAGCAGCACACTGAACTGAGAGTACAGATACAGAAATAGTACACTGAACTGAGAGTACAGATACAGAAATAATACACTGAACTGAGAGTACAGATACAGAAATAGTACACTGAACTGAGTGTACAGATACAGAAAAAACAGACTGAACTGAATGTACAGATAGAGAAAAAACTCACTGAACGGAGTGTATGGATAGAGAAATAACACAATGAACTGAGTGTACAGATAGAGAAACAGCACACTGAACTGCGAGTACCAATAGAGAAATAATAATAGGATCAAGGATAACCCAAAGGCATTTTATGCGTATGTGAGAAACATGAGAATGACGAGAACGAGGGTAGGTCCGATCAAGGACAGTAGTGGGAGACTGTGTATTGAGTCGGAAGAGATAGGGGAGGTCTTGAATGAGTACTTTTCTTCAGTATTTACGAACGAGAGGGACCGTATTGTTGAAGAGGAGAGTGTGAAACGGACTGGTAAGCTAGAGGAGATACTTGTTAGGAAGGAAATGTGTTGGACATTTTGAACAACTTGAGGATAAACAAGTCCCCCGGGGCTGATGAGAAATATCCTAGGATTAGGTGGGAAGCAAGAGAGGAAATTGCAGTACCGTTGGCAATGATCTTCTCGTCTTCACTGTCAACTGGGGTGGTACCAGGGGACTGGAGAGTAGCGAATGTTGTGCCCCTGTTCAAAAAAGGGAATAGGGATAACCCCGGGAATTACAGGCCAGTTAGTCTTACTTCGGTGGTAGATAAAGTAATGGAATGGGTACTGAGGGATAGGATTTATGAGTTTCTGGAAAGACACTGCTTGATTAGGGACAGCCAGCACGGATTTGTGAAGGGTAGGTCTTGCCTTACAAGTGTTATTGAATTCTTTGAGGAGGTGACCAAGCATGTGGATGAGGGTAGAGCAGTGGATGTAGTATACATGGATTTTAGTAAGGCATTTGATAAGCTTCCCCATGGTAGGCTTATGCGGAAAGGCATGGGATAGAGGGAAATTTGGCCAATTGGATAGAAAACTGGCTAACCGGTCGAAGTCAGAGAGTGGTGGTAGATGGTAAATATTCAGCCTGGAGCTCAGTTACAAGTGGAGTTCTGCAGGGATCAGTTCTGGGTCCTCTGCTGTTTGTAATTTTTATTAATGACTTGAGGGAGTCGAAGGGTGGGTCAGTAAATTTGCAGATGATACGAAGATTGGTGGAGTTGTGGATAGTGAGGAGGGCTGTTGTCGGCTGCAAAGGGACTGAGATGTGATGCAGAGCTAGGCTGAGGAGTGGCAGATGGAGTTCAACCCTGCCAAGTGTGAGGTTGTCCATTTTGGAAAGACAAATAAGAATGCGGAATACAGGGTTAACGGTAGGGTTCTTAGTGAGGTGGAGGAACAGAGGGATCTTGGGGTCTATGTTCATAGATCTTTGAAAGTTGCCACTCAGGTGGATAGAGCTTGTAAGAAGGCCTATGGCGTATTAGCGTTCATTAGCAGAGGGATTGAATTCATGAGACGTGAAGTGATGTTACAGCTGTACAGGACCTTGGTTAGGCCACATTTGGAGTAGTGTGTGCGGTTCTGGTTGCCTCACTTTAGGAAAGATGTGGAAGCTTTGGAGAGGGTGCAGAGAAGATTTACCAGGATGTTGCCTGGAATGGAGAATAGGTCGTACGAGGATAGGTTGAGAGTGCTAGGCCTTTTCTCGTTGGAACGGCGAAGGATGAGGGGTGACTTGATAGAGGTTTATAAGATGACCAGAGGAATAGATAGAGTAGACAATCAGAAACTTTTTCCCCGGGTACAACAGAGTGTTACAAGGGGACATAAATTTAAGGTGAAGGGTGGAAGGTGTAGGGGAGATGTCAGGGATGGGTTCTTTACCCAGAGAGTGGTGGGGGTATGGAATGCGCTGCCTGTGGGAGTGGCAGAGTCAGAATCATTGGTGACCTTTAAGCGGCAATTGGATAGGTACATGGATGGGTGCTTAAACTAGGACAAATGTTCGGCACAACATCGTGGGCCGAAGGGCCTGTTCTGTGCTGTATTGTTCTATGTTCAATGTTCTAATAAACTGAACTGAGAAACCAGATAGAGAATTAACACACTTATTGGTCAGTACAGATAGAGAAACACTGAACGAAGAGAACAAATAGAACAACAGCACACTGAACTGAGAGTACAGTTAGTGAACTAACACAATGAACTGAGTGAACAGTAACAGAAACAGCACACTGAATTGCGAGTGCAGATAGAGAAACAGCACACGGAAATGAGAGTACATATTGAGAAACAAAACAATGAACTGAGTATACAGATACAGACACAATACAGTGAACTGAGAGTACAGATAGAGAAACAGCACACTGAACTGAGAGTTCACATAAAGAAATAACTGAAATAACTGAGATGCAGATATAGCAGATTGAACTGAAAGGACAGATAGAGAATTAAGTCAATAAATGTAGTGTACCAATACAGAAAATGCACACTGAACTGAGAGTACAGATATAGAAACAACAGAATAAACTGCAAGTTCAAATAGAGAAATAAAACACTGAACTGAGAGGACAGATAGAGAAATAACACAATGAACTGAGTGGACAGATAAAGAATCAGCACACAGAACTGAGAGTACCGATTGAGAAGCAGCACACTGAATTGAGAGTACACACAGAAAAACAACACACTGAACTGAGAGTACATATAGAGAAATAACACACTGAACAGAGTGTACAGATACAGAAACAGGACACTGAACTGAGAGTACATATAGAAAACTAACACAACAAACTAAGTGCACAGTTACGAGAAACAGCACACTGTACTGAGAGAACAAATAAAGAATCAGCACACTGAACTGAGAGTAGAGACAGAGAAACAACACACTAAACTGAGAGTACAGAAAGAAAAGCAACACATGAACTCCAAGTTCAGGTAGAGGAACAAAATACTGAACTGAGAGTACATAAAGAGAAATAAAACAATAAACTGAGTGTACAGATAAAGAAAGAGCAAACGAAACTGAGAGTACTGACAGAGAATCAGCACACTGAACAGAGAGTACAGATAGAGAAACAGCACACAGAATTGAGGTACAGAGAGAGAAATAAGACAATGAAATGCGAGTTCAGATAGAGAAACAAAACTCTGAACGGAGAGGCCAGACAGAGAAATAACGCAATAAACTGAGTGTACACATACAGTAAAAGCACACCAAACTGCGATTTCAGATAGAGTAACAAAACACTGACCTGAGTGTCCACAGAGAGAAATAACACAATGAACTGAGTGTACAGAAAAAGAAACATCACATTGAACTGAGAGTACCAACAGAGAAGCAGCACACAGAACTGAGAGTACACACAGAAAAACAATGCACTGAACTGACAGTACATATAGAGAAATAATACAATGAACTGAGTGTACAGATAGAGAAACAGGACACTGAACTGAGAGTACAGATAAAGAAACAACATACTGAACTGAGAACACAGATAGAGAAAAAACACACTGATCGGACAGTACAGATACAGAAACAGCACACAAAACTGAGAGTTCAGGTAAAGAAACAGCACAATGAACTGAGAGTACAGACAGAGAAATAAAACAATGATATGAGTCCAGATACAGTACACTGAACAGAGAGTACAGAAAGAGAAACAACACACTGAACTGCGAGTTCAGATTGAGAAAGAAAATACTGAACTGAGAGTACAGATGAAGAAATAACGTAATGAACTGACAGTACTGATAAAGAAACAACACAGTGAACTGAGAGTACAGATAGAGAAACAGCACACTAAACTGCGAGTACAGATCAAGACATAACACAATGAAGTGAGTGTACAGATAAAGAAACAACACACTGAACTGCGAGTACGGTGGGCGGCACGGTGGCACAGTGGTTAGCACTGCTGCCACACAGCGCCAGAGACCCAGGTTCATTTCCCACCTCAGGCGACTGACTGTGTGGAGTTTGCACGTTCACCCCTTGTCTGCGTGGGTTTCCTCCGGGTGCTCTGGTTTCCTCCCACAGTCCAAAGATGTACAGGTCAGGTGAATTGGCCATGCTAAATTGCCCTAGTGTTAGGTAAGGGGTACATGTAGGGGTATGGGTGGGTTGCGCTTTGGCGGGGCGGTGTGGACTTGTTGGGCCGAAGGGCCTGTTTCCACACTGTAAGTAATCTAATCTAATCTACAGATCAAGAAATAACACAATGAAGTGTCTCCAAATAGAGAAACAATACAATGAACTACAAGTTCAGATAGAGAAACAACACACGGAACTGAGAGTAGCGAGAGAGAAAAAAAACACATTGAACTGAGTGTACCCAAACAGAAACAGCACACTGAACAGAGTACAGCCAGAGAAACATCACATTGAACTGTGAGTACAGATAGAGCAAGAACACAATGAACTGAGAGTACAGATACAGAAAAAGCACACATAACTGACAGTACAGATAAAGGAACAACACACTGAACTGAGAGTACAAATAGAGAAATAACACACTGACCGGACAGTACAGATAGAGAAACAGCACACTGAACTGAGAGTACAGCCAGAGAAACAACATACAGAATTGAGAGAACAGATAGAGAAACAAGACAATGAACATAGTGAACTGAAACAGAAACAGCACACTGAATTGTGAGCACAGATAGTGTACAGATAGAGAAACAATACAATGATCTGAGTGTACAGATAGGGAAACAGCACACTGAAGTGAGAGTACAGATAGAGAATTAATACAATGAACTGCGTGTACAGACACTAAACAGCACACTGAAATGAGAGTACAGATAAAGAAACAGCACACTGAAATGAGAGTACAGATAAAGAAACAGCAGACTGAACAGTGAGTACAGTTAGAGATAAAGCAGACTCAACTGAGAGTACAGATAGAGAAAAAACACACAGAACAGAGAGTACAGATGAGCTGAGTGTACAGGTACAGAAAGAGCAGAATGAACTGAGAGTACAGATAAAGAAACAACACTGAGTGTTGATAGAGAAACAACACACAGAACAGAGAGTACAGATAGAGAAATAACACAATGATCATTGTGGACAGAGAAACAGAAACAGCACACTGAATTGCGAGTACAGATAAAGTAACAACACATTAAACTGAAAGTACAGATAGAGAAACAATGCAATGAACTCAGAGTACAGATAGGGAAACAACACATTGAACTGAGAGGACAGAGACAGAAACAGCACACTGAACTGAGAGGACAGAGACAGAAACAGCACACTGAACTGAGAGTACAGATAGGGAAACAGCACACTTAACTGAGAGTACAGATAGAGAAACAAAGTTAAAAATCACACAACACCAGGTTATAGTCCAACAGGTTTAATTGGAAGCACACGAGCTTTCGGAGCGACGCTCCTTCATCAGGTGATAGTGGAGGACTCGATCGTAACACACAGAATTTATAGCAAAAATTTACAGTGTGATGTAACTGAAATTATACATTGAAAAATTGATTGTCTGTTAAGCCTTTCATCTGTTAGAATACAGTGATGGTTTCACTTCTTTCATGTGTAAATCATAAAATTTTTTTAAAAGTTGCATTCTCGGGTTAGCTGTTAACAATGGTGATAGCTAGACCATATGTTGAAGGTGTTAGCCCCCTGTGTTCTCTGTCTATGACCTGATGTTTAGATTGATTCTAATCTAAAAAGTGAGATAACAGAGTTTTACATAAATTCATGCAGTCTTTGAGCTCAGATTAGATTAGATTAGATTACTTACAGTGTGGAAACAGGCCCTTCGGCCTGTTTCCACACCGCCCCGCCGACGCACAACCCACCCATACCCCTACATTTACCCCTTACCTAACACTACGGGCAATTTAGCGTGGCCAATTCACCTGACCTGCACATCTTTGGACTGTGGGAGGAAACCGGAGCACCCGGAGGAAACCCACGCAGACACGGGGAGAACGTGCAAACTCCACACAGTCAGTCGCCTGAGGCGGGAATTGAACCCAGGTCTCTGGCGCTGTGAGGCAGCAGTGCTAACCACCGTGCCACCGTGCCACCCACATGAGTTCTTCATGAATGCATGCAGTTTTTGAGCAAAGTACAATGTAACCCTGCAAGTACAAATTCACCCCACAAGATATATGTGTGCATGTGGGTCTTTGTCTGTCTGTGTGTGTCTGTCTGGGGTAGGGGTTGTGAGTGTGAGAAAGTGTGTGTGTGTGTAGTGAGTGCAGAGTGTCTTAAGTCTGTGAGGGGGTGCATGTGTGAGTGTGGGAGTGTGTGTGGGTGTCTGTGTGCGCGTCTGTGTGTACCTGTGTCCGTGTGTATGTGAGAGTGTGTGTGTGTAGGAATATCTGTGTGTGTGTGTGTGTAGTGCAATGGTGATCACCTGTAATGTGACATGAACCCAAGGTCCCGGTTGACGCCCTCCCTATGGGTATCGAACTGAGCTATCGGCCTCTGCTCGGCCACTTTTCTCTGCTGCCTGTCCTGAAGTCCACCTTGGAGGATGGTCAACCGAAGGACCGAGGCTGAATATCCTGGACCACTGAAGTGTTCCCCAACTGGGAGGGAACCCTCCTGTCTGTTGATTGTTGTGCGGTACCCATTCATCCGTTGTCGTAGCCTTTGCTCAGTTTCCCCAAAGTACCCTGGCTCCGGGCATCCTTGCCTGCAACGTATAAGATAGACAACATTGGCTGAGTCACATAAGTACCTGCCATGTACAAGGTGGGAGGTGTTCCCACGCGTAATAGTGGTATCTATGTCCACAATCTGACACGGCTTGCAGCGTCCACCATGACAGGCTTGTATGGAGTTGTCCTGAGAGCCGGGCAGTTTGCTACGAACAATGATCTGTTTGAGGTTTGGCGGTTGTTTAAAGGCAAGTAGTGGAGGTGTAGGGAAGTTCAACATGGACATCTACTACAAACCGACCGACTCCCACAGCTACCTGGACTACACCTCCTCCCATCCTGCCCCCTGTAAAAACGCCATCCCATTCTCCCAATTCCTTCGACTCCGCCGCATCTGCTCCCAGGAGGACCAGTTCCAAAAACGCACAACCCAGATGGCCTCCTTCTTCAAGGACTGCAATTTCCCCCCCGACGTGGTCGACGATGCCCTCCACCGCATCTCTTCCACTTCCCGCTCCTCCGCCCTTGAGCCCCGCCCCTCCAACCGCCACCAGGACAGAACCCCACTGGTCCTCACCTACCACCCCACCAATCTCCATGTACAGCGCATCATCCGCCGTCGTTTCCGCCACCTCCAAACGGACCCCACCACCAAGGATATATTTCCCTCCCCTCCCCTATCAGCATTCCGTAAAGACCACTCCCTCCGTGACTCCCTCGTCAGGTCCACACCCCCCACCAACCCAACCTCCACTCCCGGCACCTTCCCCTGCAACCGCACGAGGTGCAAGACTTGCGCCCACACCTCCCCCCTCACCTCCCTCCAAGGCCCCAAAGGAAACTTCCATATCCGCCACAGATTCACCTGCACCTCCACACACATCATCTATTGCATCCTCTGCACCCGATGTGGCCTCCTCTATATTGGGGAGACAGGCCGGCTATTTGCGGAGCGTTTCAGAGAACACCTCTGGGACAACCGGACCAACCAACCCAACCACCCTGTGGCTCAACATTTCAATTCCCCCTCCCACTCCACCAAGGATATGCAGGTCTTTGGACTCCTCCATCGCCAGACCACAACAAAACGATGGTTGGAGGAAGAGCGCCTCATCTTCCGCCTAGGAACCCTCCAACCACAAGGGATGAACTCGGATTTCACCAGTTTCCTCATTTCCCCTCCCCCCACCTTGTCTCAGTCTAATCCATCAAATTCAGCACCGCCTTCCTAACCTGCAATCTTCTTCCCGACCTCTCCGCCCCCACCCCAGTCTGACCTATCACCCTCACCTTGACCTCTTTCCACCTATCACATTTCCGACACCCGTCCCCCAAGTCCCTCATCCCTACCTTTTATCTTAGCCTGCTGGACCAACTTTCCTCATTCCTGAAGAAGGGATTATGCCCGAAACGTCGATTCTCCTGTTCCCTGGATGCTGCCTGACCTGCGCTTTTCCAGCAACACATTTTCAGAGGTGTAGGGAAGGTCTTGGTGAGGTGTTCATCCTCATTGATAATGTGTTGCAGGTCACGAAGAACATGACATAATTTTTCAGTCCCTGGGAAGTACTGAGCAACGAAGGGTACCCTGTCGGTTGCAGCATGTGTCTGTCTCCTGAGGAGGTCATTACGGTTCCTTGCTGTGGCACGTCGGAACTGGCGGTCGATGAGTTGAGCATCGTACCCCATTCTTGTGAGGGCATCCTTGAGTACTTCTAGGTGTCCGTCACGTTCCTCCTCATCTGAGCAGATCCGGTGTATGCGTAGGGCTTGTCCATAGAGAATGGCTGTTTTAATATGTTTTGGTGGAAGCTGGAGAAATGTAGCATTGTGAGGTTATCTGTGGGTTTATGGGAGAGTGTGGTGCTGAGGTGTCCATCCTTGATGGAGACGCATGTGTCCAGGAATGAGACAGACAGTTGAGAGTAGTCCATGGTGAGTTTGATGGTGGGATGAAACTTGTTGATGTCACTGTGTAGTTTTATCAGTGACTCCTCGCCATGGGTCCAGAGGAAGAAAATGTCATCAATGTACTTTAGATTAGAATCAATCTAAACATCAGGTCATAGACAGAGAACACAGGGGGCTAATACCTTCAACATATTGTCTAGCTATCACCATTGTTAACAGCTAACCCGAGAATGCAATTTAAAAAAAAAGGTTTTGTGATTTACACATGAAAGAAGTGAAACTATCACTGTATTCTAACAGATGAAAGGCTGAACAGACAATCAATTTTTCAATGTATAATTTCAGTTACATCACATTGTAAATTTTGGCTTTAAATTCTGTGTTACGATTGAGCCCTGCACTATCACCTGATGAAGGAGCGTCGCTGTGAAAGCTAGTGTGCTTCCAATTAAACTTGTTGGACTATCACCTGGTATTGTGTGATTTTTAACTTTGTACACCCCAGTCCAACACCGGCATCTCCAGACAGAGAAACAACACACTGATTGGACAGTACAGATACAGAAACAGCCCACTAAACTGACAGTACAGAGAAAGGAACAACGCACAGAACTGAGCTTACAGATAGAGAAATAAAACACTGATCAGACATTACAGATAGAACAACAGGACTCTGAAATGAGTGTACAGATACAGAAATGACACAATGAACTGAGTGTACAGACACAGAAACAGCACACTGAACTGAGAGCACAGATAGAGAAACAATGCACTGAACTAAGAGTACAGATAGAGAAATAATACAATGAACTGAGTGTACTGATAAAGAAACAGTACACTGAACTGAGTGTACAGATACAGAAACAGCACACAGAACAGTGAGTACAGATAGAGAAATAAAACAATGAACCGAGTGTACAGATACAGAAACAACACACTGAACTGAGAGTACAGAAAAGCTTAAAAACACAGTGAACTGCGAGTCCAGATAGAGAAACAGCACACTGAAGTGAAAGTACAGCTAGAGTAACAACACACAGAACTGAGAGTACAGATAGAGAAATAACACAATGAACATAGTGGACAGAAACAGAAACAGCACACTGAATTGTGAGTACAGATAAAGTAACAACACACTAAACTGAGTTCAGATAGAGAACAACACACAGAACTGAGAGTACAGATATAGAAATAACACAATGAACTGAGTGGACAGAAACAGAAACAGCACACTGAATTGAGAGTACAGATAAAGTAACAACACAATGAACTGAGTGTTCAGATACAGAAACAACACACTGAACTGAGGAAAAAAAACCACAGTGAACTGCAAGTCCAGATGGAGAAACAACACACTGAACTGAGAGAACAGATAGAGAAGCAATATACTGAACTGAGTACAGATAGAGAAATAACACAATGAACTGAGTGTACGGATACAGAAACAGTACACTGAACTGAGAGTACAGATAGAGAAACTTCACACTGAACTGTGAATAATGATACAGAAGAAACACACTGAACTGAGAGTACAGATACAGAAACAACTCACTGAACTGAGAGTACAAATGGAGAAACAACGCACTGAAATGAGAGGACAGATAAAGGTGCAACACACTGAACTGCGGGTCCAGATAGAGAAACAAAACACTGGACTGAGACATTAGATAGAGAAACAACAGATTGAACTGCGAGTATAGACAGAGAAAGAACACAATGAAGTGAGAGTAAACATAGACAAACAGCACAGTAAACTGAGAGTACAAATAGAGTAACAACACACTGAACTGATTGCACAGATTGAGAAACAACACACTGAAGTGAGGGTACAGAGAGAGAGAAACAACACACTGAACTGCCAGTACATAGAGAAACAATGCATTGAACTGAGAGTACAGATCGAGAAGCAACACGCTGTAGAGCGAGTCCAGATAGAGAAACAGCACATTGAACTGTGAGGACAGGTAGAGAAAGAACACAGTGAACGGTGAGTACAGAGAAACAGCACACTGAACTGAGAGTACCGAATGAGAAACAACACACTGAACTGAGAGTACCGAATGAGAAACAACACACTGAACTGAGAGTACCGAATGAGAAACAACACACTGAACTGAGAGTACCGAATGAGAAACAACACACTGAACTGCAAGTGCCGATAGTGAAAAATCACACTGACCTGAGAATACCAACAGAGAAGCAACACACTGAACTGAGAGTATAGGTAGAGAAACATCACAATGAACTGAGAGTAAACATAGACAAACAGCACAGTAAACTGAGAGTACAATAGTGAACCCAAACACTGAACTGAGAGTACAGATGGAGAAACAATACAGTGAACTGACAGTACAGAGAGAGAAATAGAACAGTGATCTGAGATTACAGATAGAGGAACAACACACTGAACTGCAAGAAAGGATGGAAAACACACACTGCACTGTGATTACAGATAGAGAAACAACACACTGAACTGAGACTGCAAATAGAGAAACAACACTCTGAACTACGAGGAGAAAGTGAGGTCTGCAGATGCTGGAGATCAGAGCTGAAAATGTGTTGCTGGAACAGCGCAGCCGGTCAGGCAGCATCCAGGGAACAGGAGATTCGACGTTTCGGGCATAAGCCCTTCTTCAGGAAATCTGAACTACGAGTACAAATAGAGAAACAACATACTGCGTGTACAGACAGAGAAGCAACACACTGAACTGAGAACAGCATGAGACAAAGAGACAGCATGAGAACCAGAAATAGCAAGAGACAAAATGACAACACTGAGATCCATTAATAGAGAGAGCAGATAGATTGCGAATACACCGAACGAGGAATAGAGCGGAACAGCGTATCAACAAGCTGAACTTGGAAAAAAACAGAGTCAACAATCTGAACTGGGAAGATTGACAAAATATGACTGCATTCTAAATAGGGAATACAGAGTGTCACACTGACAAACACTGAACAGCCAAGAGAGAGATGTAGAGTGTGACAACACACTGATCTGGTAACAGAGAAAAACAGACAGATAACACATTGAACTGGGAATAGAGGGAGATGAACTGACAACTCATTGATGTGGGAATGGAGAGAGAGACAAACAGACAATACAATGACCTTAGAATAGAGAGAGGCAGAGAGTGTGACAACAGACAAAACTGGGCATAGAGAGAGCAAATACAGAATTCCAGAGAGAGAACAGCTTAAACTAGGCATTAAATTCGGCATAGAGAGAGACAGAGAAAGAATGAGACCACACAGAACATGGAATAGCCAGAGACAGTTAGACAACACACTAAACTGGGAATGGAGCAAGGCAGAGTGACAAATCCCTGACCCGGGAATGGAGAGAGATGGAATCAACACACTGAAGAGGGAATAGAGAGACTCACAGTGATAACATGCGGAACAGTTGAGAGAGAGAGAGAGACATAGAGTGTGACAAGACACTGATCTGGTAACAGAGAGACACAGACAGACAACACACTGAAGTGGGAATAGAGAGACAGTAAGAGAACACACTGAACTAGCAGTGGATTCAGAGTGACAACACACTCTATACGGAATAGAGACAGACCGAGACACAACAGAATGAATTGAGAACAGAGAGAGACAGAGTGACAATGCACTAAACTGTGAATAAATAGGTTAGACAGACAACACATTCAACTACAGGTAAGACAAACAGGGGGATCAACACATAGAACTGAGAATAGCGTGAAACAGAGACAACAGAATGAACCAGGAGTGGAGAGAGACACAATGGCAACACAATGAACTGGGAATACAAACAGAGAGACAACAGGCTGAACTGGGAATAGAGACAGACAAGCAGACAACACACTGAGCTGAAAATGTGTTGCTGGAAAAGCGCAGCAGGTCAGGCAGCATCCAGGGAACAGGAGAATCGACGTTTCGGGCATAAGCCCTTCTTATGCCCAAAACATCGAATCTCCTGTTCCCTGGATGCTGCCTGACCTGCTGCGCTTTTCCAGCAACACATTTTCAGCTCTGATCTCCAGCATCTGCAGACCTCACTTTCTCCTCAAAGACAACACACTGAACATAGGCACAGCGGAAGGCAGAGTGATAACACTCTGAACTGGTAATAGTGAGACAGTGTGACAAGACAGTGAACTCGGAACTGAGGAAATGAGAATAACAACACACTGAACTATGGATCGAGAGAGACAGAGAGTGTGATAACACTCTTAACTGGTCCTGGAGACCAACAGGGAACCAACACAGTTCTATTCTATTTTGAGAATAGAAAGAGACAGAGTTAGAACGAGAGAGAGACCAGGGCAGCCAACACTCTGAACTGTGAACACAGACATACAGAATAACAGCAACCTGAACTCGGTTTAGAGAGAGACAGAGATACAGTGAGAACACACTGAAATAGGAATAGAGAAAAACATAGCGATAACACATTGAACTGGGTATGGAGAGTCAGGGAGAGTGACAAAACATTGAAATGGGAATAGAGATACAGGCAGCTTGACAACACATTGAACAAGGAATACAGAGAGAGAGAGAGAGAGGGAGAGAGAGGGGGAAGGGGAGAGAGAGAGAAAGAGAGGGGGAGAGAGAGAGAGTGAAAAAGCTACTCCTTTAACAAGGCTATGCAATCCTTGGCTTTTTTTTCAGAGAATTGCGAATGACACAGAGTTCAAAACATCTGGGGGTTGAAGGGTTTTCAGGTCAATTTGTTTCAAGCTAACAGATACTGCCTCGGTAAAAGTCTTTCAAGTTTTTAAAAAAAAACACTTGTATCATGAAAGGGGAGTGGCCAGTTCTCCCAGCCCAGCTTTACTCTGGTTTGGTTTGGTGTTTAGCAGTACCAGGCTGGTACTCTCTCTCTGACTCCCACCCTGTAAGAACCTGTGTTTGATTTCTCCTTTTGTGCCGTGGGGTGTTTATGGGGATTGTTGGAAGCATTTGGAACAACATTGTTAAGTTGGGATGGTCTGTGGGTTACCAGAGAGGTTAAGTTATTGAGTATTCTGTTTTCTTTGTTTGTGTTTCATTCAGTAATCTTGTAAATAAATGTTGCTTTATTTAAAACGAAATGGTTTAACCAGAGGCATCTCTCCTGGAATACACATTCCACCCTGACCTTAAATTCACCTGGACTATCTCTGACACCTCCCTCCCCTTCCTGGACCTCTCCATCTCCATTAATGATGACCAACTTGACACTGACATTTTTTTACAAACCCACCGACTCCCACAGCTACCTGGAATACACCTCTTCCCACCCTACCTCCTGCAAAAATCCCATCCCATATTCCCAATTCCTCTGCCTCCGCTGTATCTGCTCCCAGGAGGACCAGTTCCACCAAAGAACACACCAGATGGCCTCCTTCTTTAGAGATGGCAATTTCCTTTCCCACGTGTTTAAAGATGCCCTCCAACGCATTCTTGTCCACATCCTGCACCTCCACCCTCAAACCCCACCCCTCCAACCGTAACAAGGATAGAACCCCCTGGTACTCACCTTCCACACTATCACCCTTCGCATAAACCACATCATCCAATGACCTTTCTGCCACTTCCAAACGGACCCCAGCACCAGGGATATATTTCCCTCCCCACCCATTTCTGTTTTCCACAAAGACCATTCCCTCCGTGACTACCTGGTCAGGTCCACGCGCCCCCCCCAACAACCCACCCTCCCTTCCTGGCACCCTTCCCTGCCACCATAGGAATTGCAAAACCTGCGCCCACACTTCCTCCCTCACCTCCATCCAAGGCCCTAAAGGAGCCTTCCATATCCAAAGTTTTATCTGCAAATCCACCAATATCATTTATTGTATCCGTTGCTCCCGATGCGGTCTCCTCTACGTTGGGGAGACTGAACACCTCCTAGCAGAGCGCTTTAGGGAACATCTCTGGGACACCCGCACCAATCAACCCCACTGCCCTGTGGCCCAACATTTCAACTCCCCATCCCACTCAGCCGAGGACATGGAGGTCCTGGGCCTCCTTCACCGTCGTTCCCTCACCACCCGACGCCTGGAGGAAGAACGCCTCATCTTCCACCTCGGAACACTTCAACCCCAGGGCATCAATGTGGACTTCAACAGTTTCCTCATTTCCCCTTCCCACACCTCACCCCAGCTCCAACCTTCTAGTTCAGCACCATCTCCATGACCTGTCCTACCTGCCTATCTTCCTTTCCACCGATCCACTCCATCCTCCTCTCTGACCTATCACCTTCATCCCCACCCCCATTCACCTATTGTACTCGATGCTACTTTCTCCCCACCCTCCTCTCATTTATCTCTCCACCCTGCAGGAACCCTGCCTCTAATCCTGATGAAGGGCTTTTGCCTGAAATGTTGATTTTCCTGCTCCTTGGATGCTGCCTGTCCTGCTGTGCTTTTCCAGCACCACTCAAATCTAGATTCTGGTTTCCAGCATCTGCAGTCCTTGTTTTTATCATACTTAACTATGCACTTGCTTAAACAACGAGCAAGGTTAGGGTCTGGGCTACCTTCTTGACATGTTTTGAGGGGTCTAGACTGGTCCATAACAGTTTGGTGGCTCTTTGTGGGATTTGTTCTGTAGTTCCAAACTGGGATTGGAGTTGTTGAACTCGAAGGCAAGGTAGGCATTAGTGTCTTTTGTTCCGGGTGTTTATTTTGGTTGATTTAAACAGTGTTTGGGTTAGCAACGGCGCTTTCAGTATCAAGAGTTTTCTGGGGGTGGAAGAAGTGACCATGGGGGTTTTACAAAAGGTGATTAAGGCCAAGCTGCTGGAATTAACAAACCAATTGGAGCTAGTGCTGCCTCATTCTGTGAGGAAAGGAGAGACAATTACAGCAGTAGCTCAGCATTTACTGGAAACACCATCTGGATCTTTAGAGACGGCTAAAATTCAATTAAGATAGAGGCGTAAGGCAGGGTTTTCAATTAAAAACAGAGGAAAGAGAAAGAGAGAGAAAGAAGAAAGAGAAAAAGTGAGGGAGATTGAACTTCAGAAATTGGCACTTAGACAGAAAAGTCAGCCTCAAAGGCTGGAGATGAAGGCTGAAGGTAGGCTCAGTGAGGAAGCGAGTGAGGATGAGCAAACCCATGGTAGTCAAAACCCTGGTGGGGATCTGATTAAATATATTCAATCATTGCCTAAATTTGATGAGAAGGATATGGAAGCCTTTTTCATCTCATTTGAAAAAGTGGCTAAACAAATGTAGTGGCCAGTGACCATGTGGATATTGTTGTACCATACAAAACTTGTAGGTATGGCTACTGAGGTACCTTAAGTGCCTATGAGCTTATGCCAGATACCTGCAGACATTACAGCAATCTAAGGAGGGACCCTGGTCAGTTTTATATTGAGTTTGAAAGGATCAAACAAAGTAATTTTGATAGGCAGACAAGAGCTTTAAAAGTAGAGCAAACCTATGGTGCTCTTTGAGGAAGTGAGAACCAAATACCTTCGAAGGTAAAGTTTATTTACGTAGGCGAGGAGGAGCAGGTAAGGAGGTTACAATATTAAGAGACACAGGATTCCCTCAGTCTGTGATGCTAAAAGATGAGGAGATATGTACTTTTGAGGGACTATTGCCAGAAAAGATACGAGTAACAGGAATTCACGGTGAGACAAAGAGTGCTCAATTACGTAAAGTGAGGTTAAAGTAACCAGGGAAAAGTGGAGAATTTGTGATAGGAATACTGGACAAACACTCAGCTCCAGGAATATGATTTATCTTTGCTAATGATACACTGGATTCACCAGTCGGAGTGCTGTCTATTGTGGTTGAAAAGCCAGTGGAAACTCAGGCAACTGAACTATTGCAGGAAACATATCCTGGGACTTTTCCTGACTGTGTGGTAGTGAGGTCACAATGTCACCATTTGGAACAGGAGAGATCAAAGAGTCCAGATAAGAAAGTTGAAGTGGAATTAGCAGAGACCCTGTTTGATCGGATGGTTGAGACAACCCAGGAGCAGATCGAGGACACAGCAGACATCTTTAGCTTAGATGGATTAACTGAGTTTCAGCAGAAAGATGAAAGTTTAAAGTAATTGTATCAAAAGGCACACAGAGAAAAGGAATCCGAAAGTATCCCTGAATATTATTGTCTTAAAAATCATACTCAGGCATCTAATCGTATTACCATTGGGGTAATGAAAGGAGGTGTTGCGAGTGGCGTATGAACTATCACCTGGAGGTCATTTAGGAGTGAGCAAAACACAAAATAAATACAAAAAAGCATTTTTACTCGCTTGGACTGCCCAAGGATGTAGTTGATTACCATAGGCAGTAATAAAACCTACACCTTTAACACCTATCCCTGTATTTGAGGAACCTTTTACAAGAGTCTTAATTGATTGCATAGATCCCCGACCTCAAACAAAAAGTGGGAATCAGTATTTGTTTACAATAATGACTGTATAAACTGGATTTCCAGAGGCTGTTCCATTATTCAGTATCACAGCTAAAAGGATTGTAGAGGAATTAACTAAGTTTTTCACGAGAAATGCACTATTGGCAGAGTTACAATCTGATCAAAGGTCAACTACACATGAAAATGATTCAAGGAATTTATAGACAGCTAGGAATAAAACAATTCAAATCTACTGTGCACCATCCAGAGTCGCAGGACCGCGAGAAAGTTGGCATCAGACATTGAAGACTCATTACAAAGATTGATGCATCACCTAAGTTTGACTTGCACAGAGGATATTGGCAGATACCTTTGTCAGAAAGAGCAAAGGTGATTTCAGCTTTTGTAACGCCAAATGGACTGTATCAGTTTAAAGTCAAGCCATTTGGCATGAACATGTGCCAGCTACATTTCAGAGACGAACCAATAATGTCATTGTTGGATTACCCAACTGTGTTGTTTATATCGCTGACCTGGTGGTTTTTAATCACACATGGAAGGAACATTTACGGCATTTATCGGACTTGTTTGATTGACTTTGAAAGGCAGACTAAGTGATAAACTGAGCGAAAAGTGCATTTTCCAAAGCCCAAGTCATCTTCCTGGTCCATGGACACAGACAAATGGCCCCATGGGATGCAAAAACAAAGGTAATTGGGGAGTTTCCCATTATGTCGACAAAATGAGCAGGACTACGGTTCTTGGGATGAAGTGGATTTTATTGAAAATTTGTACCGAATTTTAGCAGTGTGGCTGCTCCACTCACTGAATTGCTAAAGAAAGGCAAGAAGTTTTAGAGGACAGTGGACTGTCAGAGGCATTTGACAACCTGAAAGCTCTGTTACCACTGCCCTGGAATTAGCCACACCTCATTACACAAAGCCATTCAAGGTGGCTATCGATGCAAGTGATGTGGTGTCAGTGTTGTGCTCGTGCAAGAAGATGACGAGAAGATAGAAAGACCTATTTCTCCAGGAAGTTGAACATTCATCAGCAGAAATATTTGGTGGTTGAGAAAGAGAGTTTGGGCTTGGTGTTGGCATTATATCATTTCAGTTTTTATGTTACCAGTAAAGTATCTGAGAGAATCACAAATACTGATTGAAGTCTTCCAAGTCTTCAATAAATTACCGGAATGAGACAGATCAAGTTCAATGATTCCCACTGTTTGGAGAATCTAGAATGTGCTAACAGTGTCTGAGAATTTGGGCCACAACTTTCAGGATAGATGTTAGAAAGCACTTGTATGGGAGAAGGGGAAACCATTTTGCTTACAGACTATTTTGCTGACAGAAGCCAGTTTGTCCCGAGCTAAAAGATATCCTACCCATAATGCCTACGTATTAAAAGTAATATTGGCAAATTTGCTGATGATACAGAGCTGGTTGACAGGGTGAAATGTGAGGAGGATATTAGGAGATTACAGGGTGACCTGGACAAGTTAGGTGAGTGGACAGATGCATGGCAGGTGCAGTTTAATGTGGATAAATGTGTGGTTATCCACTTTGGTGGCAAGAACAGGAAGGTAGATTACTACCGAAATGGAGTCAAGTTTGGTAAAGGGGCAGTACAACGAGATCTAGGTGTTCTTGTACATAAGTCAATGAAAGCAAGCATGCAGGTACAGCAGACAGTGAAGAAAGCTAATAGCATGCTGGCCTTCATAACAAGAGGAATTGAGTATAGAAGCAAAGAGGTTCTTCTACAGCTGTACAGGGCCCTGGTGAGACCGCACCTGGAATATTGTGTGCAGTTTTGGTCTCCAAATTTGAGGAAAGACATTCTGGCTATTGAGGGAGTGAGCGTAGGTTCTCGAGATCAATTCCCGGAATGGCGGGACTATCTTACGTTGAAAGATTGGAGCCACTGGGCTTGTATATCCTTGAGTTTAGAAGGCTGAGAGGTATACGATTATTAAAGGATTGGACACTCTGGAGGCAGGAAGCATGTTTCCGCTGATGGGTGAGTCCCGAACCAGAGGACACACTTTAAAAATAAGGGATAGGCCATTTAAAACATAGTTGAGGAGAAACGTCTTCACCCAGAGAGTGGTGGGTTTGTGGAATGCTCTGCCCCAGAAGGCTGTGGAGGCCAAGTCTCTGGATACTTTCAAGAAAGAGTTGGATAGAGCTCTTAAGGATAGTGGAATCAAGGGTTATGGGGATAAGGCAGGAACAGGATACTGATTGTGGATGATCAGCCATGATCATAATGAATGGTGGTACTGGCTCGAAGGGCAGAATGGCCTACTCCTGCATCTATTGTCTATTGTCTATTGCCATTGGTGACACAAAGTAGCGATACTGAGGAACTGGTTATAGTGATTGAGGCTTTACCCAATCGAAGGAAACATGTTATCTAAACAACCCATTAATTGGACTCTCTCACTCCCAATGACACAGCACCTCCAGATTGACACTGCACCTCGAGAAGCCCAAAAGTCAGGCGGACTCGGACTCAGACTCGGGCTCGGACTCGGACTCTCACTCTCACGATCTGGAGCCTGTGTTCAGCAAAAGACAAGTGGTCCCTATATGATCCTCATCCCAGAATCAGTGAATCCCCACAGTTTAGGATGAGGAGATTCAGCCCATCATGCCTAGCCCTTCATGAAATGATCCAAATTCAGTCCATCCTCCTCAGGCGTTGCCCCTGAATGATGTCACTAAATCCAATTCCTGTGGAGGCCACTCCTCACTGACAACCCGATCTGCTCCACACAGTGAGAGTGTGCAGAAACTCACTGGCCTTTTCACTGACCGAGGGGATGCACAGCAAGGTCCCATTCTCCAGCCATTCCCCATCATGGTGAAAGGGGCTTTATCTGACATCCTCCTCTTGTTTGCCCCTTCCCATATATTTCCCCAATTATGTGCTCAATCTAAGATTTGCTCCCACCCCCAGAAGTCGTGTCCATTCCCAATTTTGCGGTCCCCACTAAATGCCTCCCGGACCCCCAGTCTTATTCTCCTCCACAAACTGCCCCGCATAGACTCCTCCCAGCAAATGTATCCCTCTTCAGATTTTATTCCCCATTTTGCAGTGGCCACTGTTTTGTATCTCACAATTTTCCTTCCCATCCAAATTGTATCACCATCACAATTTGCCCTGTCTGCAGTTTTGCAACTAAATTGTGGTGCCCAGAGCTTTGTGGAGTTTGGGAGATGGGGGGTGAGTAGGAGTGGAACATAATTGCTTTCATTTTGTTGCTCTCATTTTTCAACCTCCCCAGGTTTTGCAGCTGCACCAATCGTGCAACGATTTCAGCCCCTACCTTTATGTCCCCCCTGATTTTATGTTCCCTTGACTATTATTACCTGACTATTTTGACCCTCTTCCCAAATATTTCGATTCCCCCAAATATTTCGATTCCCCCAAATATTTTGCAACCGTCCTCCCTCCCAACATCCTGGTCTACTTGCCAGCCCCCCCCCCCTCCAAACTGTCCCCCTTCTATTGTTCTTCCTTGACACCCCTCCAACTGGATAACATAAGAACCCCCTGTGTCTCCATCGTGCACAATGCCCCCTCACTTGCTGAGTCCCAGCCCCAAACACAGAGTCAGAGGAAGAGAGAGAAACCTGTGGAGGTTGGAGAGAGAGAGAGTCAAAGACACAGAAAGAACCAGGGTGAGAAACGGAAAGACAGAGATAAGGAGAGAGAAAACTGCTCAGTGAGGAAGACAAAGGAGAGGCAGGGTGTGAAACCAGGGAAAGAGAGAAACGGAAATACTCCGGCCGAGACAACAAAGGATTGAGAAAGATCCCAGAGAGTGAAAGAAAGACAGACAGATAGAGACAGAGAGAAACTCCCAGGAAGACACATACTGAAGAGGCAAGACAGAGAAAACAGAGGGGGAGAGAAAGGACAAGTGAGAGAGAGAGTTAGCAAGAAAAAAATCCCAGGGAGGAACCTAGAAAAAGACAGACAGAAAGAGATAGAAAGACAGATACAGTGAAAGAAAGAACCAAGGGGAGAAAGCAAAAACAAAGATAAGGACAAATTAAAAATATAGGGACAGAAAGTCCCTATGGGCGGCACGGTGGCACAGTGGTTAGCACTGCTGCCTCACAGCGCCTGAGACCCGGGTTCAGTTCCCGCCTCAGGCGACTGACTGTGTGGAGTTTGCACGTTCTCCCCGTGTCTGCGTGGGTTTCCTCCGGGTGCTCCGGTCTCCTCCCACAGTCCAAAGATGTGCAGGTCAGGTGAATTGGCTATGCTAAATTGCCCGTAGTGTTAGGTAAGGGGTAAATGTAGGGGTATGGGTGGGTTGCGCTTCGGCGGGTCGGTGTGGACTTGTTGGGCCGAAGGGCCTGTTTCCACACTGTAATCTAATCTAATCTAAAAAAAAAAGTTTTATAGAAAAAGATAGACACAGTAAGAAAATCCAGGGTGGAGGTGGGGGACCAAATAGACAGACGGACAGACTGGGGAACAGAGAACTTGCATAGAGAAGCAGAGTAAAGGACAGCCAGAGAAGGAGCTGGAAGGAGGAGGAGAGAGAAATTGAGGGAGATAATGTCTGAACAGCAGCCACAGGGAGTGAGAGAGATTCAACAAAGAGATAGTGATGGGAGAGGGAGAGCATGGGAGAGAGTGTGTGAGTGTAATAGTGTTAAGCAGATAGAATGATCCTCAGCCAGAAATAGCAAGATCCCACAGGGCAGAGAGAGAATGGTGTGGAGAGAGGTAAGCAGGGAGGGTTGAGATTGGAACGATTGAATGATTAATCAGAAAGAACGAGGAGGCATTCAGTTCTGGGAAGGGAGTCTACAGGGGAATATGGACAGAAGAGGCAGCATGATGGCTCAGTGGCTAGCACTGCTGCTACACAACACCAGGGACTGGGGTTTGATTCCAGCCTTGGGCAACTGTCTGTGTGGTGTTTGCACATTCTCCCTGTTTCTGCCTGGGTTTCCTCTGGGTGCTCTGGTTTCCTCCCAAAGTCCAAAGATATTCAGGCCATGTGGATTGGTCAAACCAAATTGCTAATAATGTTCAGGGATATGCAGGTTAGGTACATTAGTCAGGGGTAAATGTAGAGTAATGGGGAATGGGTCCAGGTGAATTACTCTTTGGAGGGTTGGTGTGGACTTGTTGGGCCGAAGGGCCTGATTCCACACTTTAGGAATTCTGAGGAAGACATGAGGAATGGGAGAGATGGGGATTGAAGGAGAAATGAGAGAGAGAAAGCTGGGAACATGGAAGCATGGAACCAAGATTAATTATTTTACCCAGATGTGGTAAGGACCAGGCCAGATCCCCTCAACATTTCAGGAATGTAGCCCAGACTCTAACTTTGATAGTTTTTTTACCAGCAGGAATAATGCAGAAATTCCAGGAGAGATGCAGTTGGTTTTAACCAAACAAAATTTATTTAAAGATTATTGAATGAAACACAAATAACAAAGAACAGAATATAGAATAACTTGACCTATCCAAAAACCCAACAGATTAACCCAACTTAATGGAAACAGACACTTCAGTCCGACCAGCCCATGCCAAACATAATCCCAAACTAACTATTCCCACCAGGCTGCTGCTGGCCCATAGCGCTTCAAAACTTTACTATTCATGAATCCATCCAAATGTCTTTGAAATGTTGCATTGTACCCACATCTACCACTTCCTCAGAAAATTGATTTCAGGCCTGAATCACCTTTTGTGTAAAAAAACCTCATGACTTTTTTTAAACCCTCACCTATCACATGAAAAATGTGCCCCCTCATCTTGAAGTTCTCCATCTTGAGGAAGAGACATTTACCATTAACTCTATTCACATCTCTCCTTATTTTATAAACTTCTATCACATCACCTCTCAAACTCCTCAACACCAGTGAAAAAGGTCTCAGCCAATCCAGTCTTTTGTTTATAACTCAAAACTTCCATCGCCAGAAACATTCTCATAAATCTCTTCTGAACTCCTTCCAGCTTGATAATATCCTTCTTATAACTGGGCGCCCAGAACTGGAGACAGTATTTCAGAAGAAGCCTCATCAATATGTACAATCTCCAGATAACAGCCCAACTCCTTGACTCAAAGGCCTGAGCAGTGAAGACAAGCATGCCAAATGTCTTTTTAACCAGCCAGCCAGTTTGGCCAGGTGAAACTTTTTATATAGAATGGGCAGATAATGCTGATTGGCTAGCTCATCATTACCATGGAGATGCAGCAAAAACAGTTAGCTGTCAATCTTAATTCTCAGACCAGATAGGTGGACTCTGATTGGTCAGGGTGTCACCATGGGGATACAGCAGCGTTTGGTTGTCTCCATGATGCCTTTCTCATCAAAGAAGTGCAATGTCTGTAAAAATTCCTTTTGCCGACATGAACCAGGGTCTTGCGTAATTATATTTGTTGCTTCTAACCCATGCACAAATGCATCACACTGTCATCTCAGCTGTTGATCTTGAATTGTTTTCCACTTTAATACTTAGTATAGTTCAGATTATTTAGTAAATGATTTCCAAAGCAGGATCACTTCTAATGAGGTTTACATTAGAGGCTGGTTGAGCACAGACAGCTTGCTGCCAGCAGAGAATGATCAAATGGACATGTTTTCTGACACTGTCCACCAGTCGTCAGGGTGTAGGGCTTACATATCTGGCATCCCAGCAGCACCAAAACACGTACCATGTTATTCATTTGTGAATCACTTGTTAGGCTTGTGTAAAGGTGGTAACCTGCCGAATGATGTATATGATAGAATTTGTTCTTACAGTTCATGGGCGGCACGGTGGCACAGTGGTTAGCACTGCTGCCTCACAGCGCCTGAGACCCGGGTTCAATTCCCGCCTCAGGCGACTGACTGTGTGAAGTTTGCACGTTCTCCCCGTGTCTGCGTGGGTTTCCTCCGGGTGCTCCGGTTTCCTCCCACAGTCCAAAAGATGTGCAGGGTCAGGTGAATTGGCCATGCTAAATTGCCCGTAGTGTTAGGTAAGGGGTAAATGTAGGGGTATGGGTGGGTTTCGCTTCGGCGGGTCGGTGTGGACTTGTTGGGCCGAAGGGCCTGTTTCTACACTGTAATGTAATCTAATCTAATCTAATCTTCACTGCATCTACCAAATATGGTTTCTCGGTAACCATGCATAATACATCTTTGATGACATGATAATTAGCTTCTATCTCTTGCATATTTCCAACATGTAGATGATATGTTTGTCATATTTGAATCTGCAATAACTAATTTCTTTATAATGCTCTATAATCTCCATCTTATGCTGAAATGTGCCACTGAAACGGAGTACCCTTTCCTCGATGTATTCTTTGAGAAATCAGCCAAATTATTTCTCAACTCCTATTCACTGGTCAGCGTACACTATAGGATTCCTACAGTCCCACAAGAGTTTTGGTATTGGCAACTTCATGAATGACAGATGAGGAGGATTGTTTTCTTATTCTGAGAGTAATCAGGATGCCAAATAGTAGAGGAGCGAACAAAGGGGTGGGTGCATCCCAGCAAACAATCTGTCATATCAGTGACCAGCTTCAAACAGCAACATGAACACTGTACAAAGGTAAGAATGACATATCACATCGGATATGTATCAGTCTCCATCCACTCTCCTGCAACCACTGATTGCCCTTAACCTCCCCTATTACAGTGACATCAGTGCACTCAATGAAGGAGAATCCTGACCACTCTCTGAATAAAGACGATTCCTTTGATTTGTCATTGGATTTGTTTGGATTTGGGGACTGAGGTATAGAGGCTGTGGGACACTGAGTATTCATCACGCAGGAGACTAGCAGGTGAAGTCCCTGACACTTTCCCCCCTCCATGAGATGAATTTCAATGTGGGTGGTCTGTGGACACTCTTCCTGCCCACCATAAATTGAGATCCTTGGAAGATTAATGCTCAGCTAATACCTTATTCCCACCTCCCATCAGTCGTAGCCAGCATTGATTTAATGGATGGTGCTGGTGTGTGATGGCTACATTCACCTGTTACTCAAATGTTTGAACACCTTCATGCAAGAGGCTAGAGAAGAAATTGCCGGGGCCCTGGCTGATAGGTTTCCATTATTGTTAGCCACGGGTGAGGTCCCGGAAGACTGGAGGGTAGTGAATGTTCTGCCCTTATTCATAAATGCCTGCAAAGAGAAACCTTGGAACTATAGACCTGTAAGCCGAACATCTGTGGTAGGTAAGGTACTTGAAAAGATCCTGAGAGGCTTTTGGAAAGATAGGGTTTGATTAGGAATAGTCAGAATGGCTTTGTGTGTGGGAGAATATGCCTCAGAAATTTGTTAGAGATCTTTGATAAAGTGACCAAAAAGGTTGATGAGAGCAGGGCGGTCGATATAGTCTATATGGATTTCACTAAGATCTTTGATAAGGTTCCACATGGTTGGTGGCTCTGGAAGGTTAGATCGCATGGAATCCAGGGGATCTGTCAAATTGGATACACAATTGGCTTGATGGTAGGAAGGAGAGGGTAATAGTGGAAGGAAGCTTGTCAGACTGGAGGCCTGTGGAATGCCTCAGGGTTCGGTGTTCAGCCCATTGCCATTTGCTATCGATATCAATGACTTAGATGAGAATGTATAAAGCATGATCAGTAAGTTTGCAGATGATACTGAATTGGCAGTATCGTAGACATTGAGGATGGCTATCAAAAACTGCAGCAGGACCTCGATCAGCTGGGGAAGTGGGCCAAGAAATGGCAAATGGAGTTTAATACAGGTAAGTGTGAGGTCTTGCATTTTGCGAAAAATCGAATCAAGGTTGGAGTTTCATGGTGAATAGTAGGGCCTTAAGGATTGTGGTGGAACAGAGGGATCATAGAGTTCAGATGCACGTTTCTTTGAAATTGGAGATACAGTTCGAGACGGCAATGAAGAAGGCTTTTGGCACACTGGCCTTCATTAATCAGGGCATTGAAGAGAGAAGTTGGGAAGTTATTTTGCACTTTTACAGGACTATGGTGAGGCTATACTTGGAATATTGTGTTCAGTTTTGATCACCTTGCTCTAGGAAGGATGGTATTAAATGGAAAGAGTGCAGAGGAAATTTACAAAGATGTTGCCAGGACTCAGGGGACGGAGTTATGGGGAGACGATGGACAGAGGATAGTACGTATATGGAATAAGTAACCAGTAAAAGTGTTTGAGGTGGGTACATTAACAACAGTTAAAAGACATTTGGACAAATACATGGAGAGCAAAGATGTAGAAGGATATGGGCCAAGTGCAAGGAAATTAGTTTAGCGTGGATGGTATTTTCTGATCATCCTAGACCAGTATGGGCCGAAGGTGCTGTCTTTATGCTGTAGGACTCGATGACTCTATGATTCTATGACATTTCCCTTCCCAGATTATGAACTAGATAAGGCACTGCACAGTGTCAAAGTGGTGTCAAACCCTTTCATGAGTTTTTATGATGTACAATGAGTGGTGATTTCATCTGGGAATCTGTTATCAAAAGAACTAGTTTTGATCGGCTCTATCTCAGCATCAGGTCCACACAGTGAGAGGATGTTGAGGACTGTATTCATGAAGGTCCCCACAAGGTGATCTTGGGGGACTGTAGGAATCCTAACATGTATGCTGACCAGTGAATGTAGGCTTTCAGTAATCGGAGTTAAAAACCAATTTGGCTGATTTCTCAATGAATGTATCAAGGAAAGGGTACTCCATTTCAGTGGTAAATTTTAGCATCAGGTGGTGATCATCAAGCTTTATAAAGAAACTCTTTAATGCAGATTCAAATATCACAAACATGTCATCTACATGTTGAATATGTGCAAGCGGATAGAGACGAGGTATCATGCCATGACAGATGTGTTTTGCATGGTTACCGATAAAGATATTAGGAAGGGTTTACTCTTGAGAATATCCCATGGTAACGCCATCTATTTGGGCATACACATTGTTATGGGAACTGAAGTCAATGACACAAGGTACTAAGTTCATGTGTTACATAGAATCCCTACAATGTGGAAACAGGCCCTTCGGCCCAACAAGTCCACACTAATGCTCCAGAGAGTAAGTCACCCAGACCCATTCTCCTATTACTCCACATTTATCCCAGACTAATGCACCTAACCGACACATCCCAGAACACTATGGGCAATTTAGCCAGACCAATTCACCTAAACTGCACATCTTTGGATTGTGGGAGGAAACTCATGCAGACATGGGGAGAATATCCACACAGACAGTGACCCAAGGCTGGAATTAAACCAAGGTCTCTGGCCAGTGAGGCAGAAGTGTTAACCACGAAGCTACTGTGCCTCCAGAAAGGGAAAAAGAGATGATGTTTGGTGAACACTAAATCAGACACAAGTGATATGTCTAGATTTCCATGGCTTATTTGATCTGTATACTGATAAATAAGCTGGCAATGTTGAAAGAGCACATGGGCATGCTATCACTTTCAGAATGTAGCTCTTGTATAGTCTTCGTGATCATGATGGAATCCTTCACTGTGAATGTGAAAAACTCATTTAGACATGATTACAATAGTTTCACAAAGCATTCAGCCAATTCAGGCTGTGCAGACTCTGTCACAGAAATGAAAGGATGAAAAAGGGACAGCAATGTTGTGTCTCTCGGGTAACCCATACTTGGTGGGTGCAGTGAACCGTGAGAACAAATTCTATTATCTGCATCATTAGGCTGTTGACCTTTACACACAAAGCCAACAGCTGAATCACAAATGAATAACATTACATGTGTTTTGGTGCTGGTGTGATGCCAGATATGTAGGCCCTACATCCTGACAACTGGTGGACCGTGTCAGTAAACGTGTCCATTTGACCATTATCTGCTGGCAGCAAGCTGCCTGTGCTCAACCAGCCCATGCTTGTAAGCCACATTAGAAGTGATTCTGCTTTGGAAATCATTGATTAAATAATCTGAACCATGCTAAGAGTCAAACTGGAAACCAATTTAAGATCAACAGCTGGATGTACCTCTGCATGAGCTAGAAGCAACAAATATAATTCCTCAGGACCCTGGTTCATGTAGGCAAAAGGAATTTTTACAGACATTGCACTTCTTTGATGAGAAAGGCATCATGGAGAGAATCAAACCCTGCTGAATCCCCATGGTGACACTCTGACCAATCAGAGTCCACCTATCTGGTCTGAGAATTAAGATTGACAGCTAACTGTTTTTGCTGCATCTCCATGGTCATGATGGCCCAGCCAATCAGCTTCATCTTCCTTTTACAATATTTTCAAAACAAGAGAACAGATTTCCACTGTATGTGAGCAATGTTACTGACATAGTTTGCTTGAAATGCTGGGATTACAGTTTGGGATAAGGTCTGGGATAAGCTGCCTTAGAAGTTCAGCTTAAACTGAGTGGCTAGAAATGTGGTGAGTTAAGTGAGTCTCTTTCCAAAAGTTTAAATTTGTTTGACTTTGAGACATAGCAGTAATAAACGTTCATGAGTGCACAAAACCCATCCATTCTACAGCCCAGCTTTGAAACCAGTCCTTTTAAGAAATCACCACAATTACAGAAATACTGTTAAGTTCAGAGACACAGGAAAAACAACCAGTTTCTCGCTTTGTAACAACATTATTTTGGGAGAAAATGAGGAATGCAGAAGCTGGAGATCAATGTAAAATAGTGTGGTGCTGGAAAAGCACAGATGGTCTTGAGAAAGAATTTATGATGGAAACATTGATTTTCCTCCTCCTCGGATGCTGCCTGACTGGCTGTGCTTTCCCAGCACCACACTTTTTGAACAAAATTATTCGATATAAATTCCACAATTTACACCCCACAGGACTCAAGTAGTGTTCAATGTTGTGTTACAGTGCAGAAGGAGGCATTTTGGCCCATCATTTCTGTTCCAGTTTGTTAACTGTTTTTTTTAATTCATTTGTGGGATGAGGGTGTTGTTGTCTAGCCCAGTGTTTATTGCCCATCCCTAATGATGCAAAGAGCAGTTAAGATTCCACCACATTGCTGTGGGTCTGGAGAAGCATGGAGACCAGAGCAGGTAAAGATGGCAATTTCCTCCCCAAAAAGTCATTTGTGAACAAGTGGGCGGCACGGTGGCACAGTGGTTAGCACTGCTGCCTCGCAGCGCCAGAGACCCGGGTTCAATTCCCGCCTCAGGCGACTGACTGTGTGGAGTTTGCACGTTCTCCCCGTGTCTGCGTGGGTTTCCTCTGGGTGCTCCGGTTTCCACCCACAATCCAAAGATGTGCAGGTCAGGTGAATTGGCCTTGCTAAATTGCCTGTAGTGTTAGGTAAGGGGTAAATGTAGGGGTATGGGTGGGTTGCGCTTCGGCGGGTCGGTGTGGACTTGTTGGGCCGAAGGGCCTGTTTCCACACTGTAAAGTAATCTAATCTAATCTAATCAAGTTGGGTTTTTTCAACAATCAGCAATGGACTCATGGCCATGATTACTCTCATACTTGCAGATTTTTCTAAAATTCACATTCCACCACGGCAGGATTTGAACCTGGTTCTGTGGATTAACAGTCCAATGATAACACCACTGGGTCATTGCCTGACCTGCATTGTTAGAGTATATAGAATAGCATTTACTGTCTATATTGCAGTGAATAGCAGTCCCTCTGTATGCTATGCTAAACAGTAATTTCTGAGTATGTGAAATAGAACAGAAGTCCCTGTGTGTATTACAGAGAGTAGCAGTCTCTGTCTGTGTTATAGAGAAGAGCAGATCTTGTGCATATTGCGGAGAACATTAGTTCCCGTGTATTTTCTAACCCTTTCTAGTTTCACAGTATGCTTCGAAGAGGAAGAATACCAGAATTGCACACAATAATCCAAAAGTGGCTTAACCAATGTCCTGCACAGCTGCAATACAACCTTCCAATTTAATGCTCTATCCCATAAAGGAAAACATACCAGACGTCTTCTTCACTATCCTATCTATCTGCGACTCTACTTTCAAGGAATAATGAGCCTGCGCTCCAAGGTCTCATTGGACATGCCCCAGGACCTTACCATTAAGTGTATAAATCCTGTCCTGATTTTCGTTTCTAAAATGTAGTATCTCTCATTTACCAAAATTAAACTTCATCTGTCATTCCTCAGCCCATTGGCCCATCTGGTGGGTGGCACGGTGGCACAGTGGTTAGCACTGTTGCCTCACAGCGCCTGAGACCCGGGTTCAATTCCTGCCTCAGGCAACTGACTGTGTGGAGTTTGCACGTTCTCCCCGTGTCTGCGTGGGTTTCCTCCGGGTGCTCTGGTTTCCTCCCACAGTACAAAGATGTGCAGGTCAGGTGAATTGGCCATGCTAAATTGCCCGTAGTATTAGGTAAGAGGTAAATGTAGGGGTATGGGTGGGTTGCGCTTCAGCGGGTCGGTGTGGCCTTGTTGGGCCGAAGGACCTGTTTCCACACTGTAATGTAATGTAATGTAATCTAATCCTATTATACTCTGAGGTAACCTTCATCGCTGTGCACCACACCTCCAATTTTGGTGTCATCTGCAAAACTTAGTAACTATACATCCTATGTTCACATTCAACTAATTCATATAAATGACAAAAAGCAGTAGGCCCAGCGCCGATCCTTGTGGCACCCCACTGGTCACAGGGCTTCAGTCTGAAAAGCAACTTCCACCACCACCACCATCTGCTTTCTACTTTCAAACCAGTTGTGTATCCAAATAGCTAGATTTCCCTGTATTCCATGTGACCTAATCTTGCTAACCAGGCGATCACGAGGGAGTTTGTCAAAGCCTTCATCAATCCTCTTCGTTATTTACGTAGAACATAGAACAATACAACGCAGAACAGGCCCTTCGGCCCTCAATATTGTGCCAACCTATGAACGATTCTCAGCTCGTCCCCTTTACATTATCCCATCATCATCCATGTGTTTCTCCAAGGACTGTTTAAATCTCCCTAATGTGGCTGAGTTAACTACATTGGCAGGTAGGACATTCCACGCCCTTACCACTCTCTGAGTAAAGAACCTGCCTCTGACATCTGCCTTAAATCTATCACCCCTAATTTGTAGTTATGCCCCCTCATACAAGCTGGCATCATCATCCTAATAAAAAGACTTTTACTGTCTACCCTATTTAATCCTCTGATCATCTTGTATGTCTCTATCAAATCCCCTCTTAGCCTTCTTGTTGCAAATGAGAACAGATCCAAGTCTCTCAGCCTTTCCTCATAAGACCTTCCCTCCAAACCAGGCAACTTCCTGGTAAATCTCCTCTGCACCTTTTCCAATGCTTCCACTTCCTTCCCAAAATATGGCGACCAGAACTGTACACAATATTCCAAGTGCGGCCGCACTTGCATTTTGTATAGTTACAGCATGATATTGTGGCTCTGGAACTCAATCCCTCAACCAATGAGACCTAACATACCGTATGTATGCCTATTTAACGGCACTATCAACTTGGGTGGCAATTTTCAGGGATCTATGTGCATGTACTCCAAGATCCCTCAGCACATCCACACTACCAAGAATATTTCCATTGACCCAGTATTCTGCCTTCCTGTTATTCTTCCTAAAGTGCATCACGTCACATTTAACTGCATTGAGCTCCATTTGCCACCTCTCAGTCCAATTCTGCAGTTCATCCAAGTCCCCTGCAACCTGTAACATTCTTCCAAACTTCCACTACTACACCAACTTTCGTGTCATTTGCTAATTTACTAACCCATCCACCTAGGCCTGCATCCAAGTCATTTATAAAAATGACAAACAGCAGTGGTCCCAAAGCGGATCCTTGTGGCACACCACTAGTAATCAGACTCCAGGCTGAATATTTTCCATCAACACCACTCGCTGCCTTCTTTCAGAAAGCCAGTTTCGAAAACCAAACTGTTAAATCACCCTCAATCCCATATCTCTGCAGTTACTCCAGCAGCCTACCATGTGGAACTTTATCAAAGGCTTTACTTATCAAACGTACAGCGACTAGTAGACAGTGAGATGAAAACTGGAGACTGTAAGAATCATGAAGATAGCATTAATAAGGGGAAGAGTAGGCAGAGAGCAGATGAACACAAAATAACTGGTGGCCTGAAGTGCATCTACTTTAATGCAAGCAGTATAGTGTGTAAGGCAGATGAACTTAGGGCTTGGATTGTTGCCTGGGAATATGACGTTATTGCAGTCACAGAGACTTGGTTGAAGGAAGAGCATGATTGGCAACTAAGTGTTCCAGGATAAGGATGTTCAGACAGGACGGTGGGGGGGGAGGGGGGCGACTGTTGTGTGTGTGTGTGTGTGTGGGGGGGGGGGGGAGAGGGTGGGGGGGGATGAAGTTGCATAGCTGGTCAGGGATAATATCATGGTTGTGCTAAAGTATAACACTATGGAGAGCTTGAAAAGTGAGGCATTATGGGTGGAGCTGAGAAATAAGAAGGGTGCAGTTACATTGTTGGGGCTGTATTGCAGGCCTCCCAACAGTGAACGTCAGACAGAAAGACAAATAGATTACTTACAGTGAGGAAACAGGCCCTTCAGCCCAACAGCGACCCGCAACCCACCCAGACCCATTCATCCCTTCACCTAACCTGCACATTTTGTTTTGGACTGTGGGAGGAAACAGGAAGAAACCAACACAGACACAGGGAGAATGTGTTGTCCATTCTCCATACAGTCAATCGCCTGAGGCAGGAATTGAACCCAGGTCTCTAGCACTGTGAGGCAGCAGTGCTAACTACTGTGCCACCATGCCACCCACAGGTAGGTAAACAAATTATGGCAAGATGTAGAGGCAATAGGGTAGTGGTGATGGCCGATTTTAATTTTCCCAACATTGACTGGGATACACTTAGCATTAGAGGTCTGGATGGAGTGGAATTTGTAAGAAGCATCCAGGAGAGTTTTCTAGAGCAGAATGTCAATAGTCCGATGAGGGAAGAGGCCATATTGGACCTGGATTTGGGGAATGAGCTAGGCCAGGTGGTAGAAGTTGCAGTGAGGGATTTCTTTGGGAACAGTGACCACAATTCTGTAAGTTTTAGAATACTCATAGATAAAGGGCGGCACGGTGGCACAGCAGTTAGCACTGCTGCCTCACAGCGCCAGAGACCCGGGTTCAATTCCCGCCTCAGGCCCGGGTTCAATTCCCGCCTCACCACTGTGTGGAGTTTGCACATTCTCCCCGTGTCTGCGTGGGTTTCCTCAGGGTGCTTCGGTTTCCTCCCACAGTCCAAAAATGTGCAGGTCAGGTGAATTGGCCATGCTAAATTGCCCGTAGTGTTAGGTAAAGGGTAAATGTAGGTGTATGGGTGGGTTGCGCTTCGGCGAGTCAGTGTGGGCTTGTTGGGCCGAAGGGCCTGTTTCCACACTGTAATCTAATCTAATCTAATCTAATCTAATCTAATCTAATCTAAAAAAGAAGAGAGTCGTCCTAAGGGAAGAGTATTAAACTGGGCCGAGGCCAATTATATCAAAATTAGGCAGGAGTTGGGAAATGTGGATTGGACACAACTATTTGAAGGGAGGTCCACATTGATATGTGGGAGGCTTTCAAAGATAGGTTAAAGATAGAGCAGGATAGGCATGTCCCATTGAACGCAAAGCATTGGGAAGGCAAGATTTATGAACCATGGATGACAGGAGAAATTGTACGACTAGCCAAGAGGAAAAAGGAAGCACATATAGAACAGAGTGGGCCCTGGAGGAATATCGGAAGAGTAGGACCAGTCTTAAACAAGGAATCAAGCAGGCTAAAAGGGGTCATGAAATAGCTTTAGCGAGCAGAATTAAGGAGAATCCCAAAGCATTTTATTCTTATATAAGAAGCATGCGGGTAACTGGAGAAAGGATTGGTCCACTAAAGGATAATGAAGGAAGGCTATGTGTCGAACCTGAGAGAATGGGTGAGATTCTGAATGATTATTTTGCATCAGTGTTCACTGAGGAGAGGAACATGATGAATCCTGAGATTAGAGATAGAAGTTTGATTAGTCTGGATCACGTTGAAATAAGAAGGGAAGATGTGTTGGGTAGGCTAGAGGTTATTAAGGTAGACAAATCCCCAGGACCAGATGGGATCTATCCAAGATTGCCGAGGGAGGTGAGAGAGGAAATAGCTGGGGCCCTGACAGATATCTTTGTAGCATCCTTAAACACTGGTGAGGTGCCGAAGGACTGGAAGGTTGCTCATGTTGTCTCCCTGTACAAGAAGGATAGTAGGGATATTCCGGGTAACTCGAGACCAGTGAGCCTGACGTCAGTGGTGGGTAAGTTGCTGGAGAAGGTACTGAGGGATAGGATCTACTTATATTTAGAAAAGAATGGGCTTATCAGTGATAGGCAACATGGTTTTGTGCGGGGGAGATCGTGCCTTACCAACTTAATAGAATTCTTTGAGGAAGTGACCAAGTTGATAGATGAAGGAAGGGCTGTTGATGTCTTTTACATGGACTTTCGTAAGGGGTTTGATAAGGGTCCCCATGGTAAACTAACACAGAAAGTGAAGTCACATGGTGTGCAGGGTGTTCTAGCTAGGTGGATAAGGAACTGCTTGAGCAACAGGAGACAGAGAGTAGTAGTTGAAGGGAGTTTCTCGACATGGAGAAAGGTGTTCCAAAGGGATCAGTGCTGGAGCCACTGTTGTTTGTAATATACATAAATGATCTGGAAGAGGGCAATGTTGGTATGATCAGCAAGTTTGCAGATGTCACAAAGATTGGTGGAATAGCTTTGAATCCTTCCTCGCTGATCTGTAACTCTCCATCGCCTCATCTGAACCATCTTGTCTCATCCACACTAGCCTCCTTCTTCCGCTTAACAAGAGATGCAATTTCTGTAGTAAACCACAGGTCCCTTACCTTATCACTTCCTCTCTGCCTGACAGGGAAATACCTGTCAAGGACACGCAATATCTGTTCCTTCAACCAGCTCCATGTTTCAATTGTCTGCATTTTGCTACCCCAATTCTATGCATCCTAATTCTTGCCTAATCACATTATAATTGCCCTTGCCTCATCGATAACTCTTGACCTGTGGCATGTACCTATCCCTTTCCATCGCTAAACTAAACATAATTGAATTATGGTCACTCTCTCCAAAGTGCTCACCTACAACTAAACCGAACACCTGGCCTGATTCATTACCAAGCATGAGATTCAGTGTGGCCTCCCCACTTGTCGGCCCTTCGACATACTGTGTCAGAAAACCTTCCTGTACACACTGGACAAAAACTAATCCATCCGACATACTAGAGTTATAGCATTTCCAGTCAATTTTGGGGAAGTTAAAGTTCCCATAATGACCACCCTGTTCCTTTCACTCCTACCCAGAATATCTTTGCCAATCCTCTCTTCCATCTCCATGGAACTCTGCAGAGGCCTATAAAAAACTCCAAGCAGTGTGACCTCTCCTCTCCAGTTTCTAACCTCAGCCCACACTACCTCAGTAGACGGGTCCTTGTCAAAAGTTCTTTCAGCCATCGTTATAATATCCTTGACTAACAAGGCGACACCTCCCCCTCTTTTAACACCATCCCTGATCATAATTAAAAATATAAAACCTGGAACCTGTAACAACTATTCCTCACCCTGCTCTATCCATGTCTCCGAAATGGCCACAAAATCAAATTCCCAAGTACCTATCCATGCTGCAAGCTCACCTACCTTATTTCAGATTCGTCTGGCGTTGAAGTAGACACACTTCAAACCAGCTTGCTGTTTGCCAGCACATTCCTGTGACTGTGAAATCCTGACCTCCTTACTCTTATCCTCCTGTGCACTGCAACGACACCTCAGGTTCCCATCCGCCTGCTGGGCTAGTTTAAACCCACCTGAATAGCACCAGCAGATTTCCCACCCAGGATATTAGTATCCCTCTGGTTCAAGTGAAGAATGTCCTGTTTGTACAAGTCCCACCTTCCCCATTATCCAAGTACCTGAAACCTTCCTCCTGCACCATCCCCATAGCCAAACGTTCAGCTGATATCTCTCCCTATTCCTTGACTCGCTATCACGTGGTACGGGTAACAAACTAGAGATAACAACTCTGTTTATTCTAGCTCTCAGCTTCCAAGTTAGCTCCCTGAAATCCTGCCTTACATCCCTATCCCTCTTCCTACCTATGTCATTGGTACCTACGTGGATCACGACTTGGGGCTGGTCACCCTCTCCCTTCAGGACCCCAAAGATACGTTCTGAGACATCACGGACCCTGGTACCTGGTGGGCAACACACCAACCATGAGTCTTATTCCCAATTTCTTCAAAAAATTCAGTCAAGTTCGTGAGACATGATTTCCCATGCACAAAGCCGTGTTGACTATCCCTAATCAGCCCTTGCTTCATGAAAATCCTATCCCTCAGGATTCTCTCCAACAACTTGCCCACAACTGATGTCAGGCTCACCGGTCTATAGTTCCCTGACTTTTCCTTAACACATTTCTTAAACAGTAGCACTATGTTAGGCAGCCTCCAGTCTTCCAGCATCTCAGCTGTGACTACAAATATCCCAGCAAGGGGCCCAAGTGATTGGGATCACTTCCCCAGCTTCTCACAGAGTTTGAGGTTACACCTGATAATGTCCTGGAGATTTTTCCATTTGTATGTGTTTCAAGACTTCCTCCTCTGTAATATGGGCATTTTTTCAAGATGGTCTCTCCACCTATTTCCCCTCATTCTATGTTTTCCATGTCCTTCTCCATAGTAAACACTGATGCAAAGTACTCATTTAGTAACTCCCCATCTCCTGCAGCTCCACATATAGGCTGCCATTCTGGTCTTTGAGGGTTCCTATTCTCTCATGAGTTACTCTCTTGTCATTAATGTATTTATAAAAACTCTTCTGATTCACCTTATCTCTATTTGCTGAAGCAATGTCATGTCCCCTTTTTGCTGGCCTGATTTCCCTCTTCAATATATTCCTACTGCCTTTTCACTCTTCGAAGGATTCACTCGATCTCTGCTGTCTGTGCTTGACATATGCTTCCTTCTTTTTCGGAACCAAATCCTCAATTGCTCCAGTCATCCAGCATTCCCTGTACCTCCCAGACTTACCTTTCACCCTGACAGGAATGTACTGTCTTCGGATTCTCGTTATCTAATTTCTGAAGGCTTCCCATTTTCCAGCCGTCCCTTTACCTGTGAATATCTGCCCCAATTAACTTTTGAATGTTCTTGCCTGATACCATGAAATTAGCCTTCCTCCAATTTAGAACTTCAAATTTTAGATCCAGTCTATCCTTTTCCATCACTGTTTTAAAACTAATAGAATTGTGGTCACTGGCCCCAAAGTGCTCCCCCACTAACACCTCAGTCACCTGCGCTGCCTTATTTCCCAAGAGTAGTTCAGGTTTTGCACCTTCTCTAGTAGATATATCCATATACTAAATCAGAAAACTTTCTTGTACACACTTAACAAATTCCTATCCATCTGGGGTGGCACGGTGGCTCAGTGGTTAGCACTGCTGCCTCACAGCGTCAGAGACCTAGATTCAATTCCAGCGTTGGGCGACCCTCTGTGAGAAGTTTGCACATTCTCCCTGTGTCTGTGTGGGTTTGCTCCAGTTTTCTCCTACAATCCAAAGATGTGCAGGTCAGGTGAATTGGCCGTGCTAAATTGCCCATAGTGTCAGGGGTGAATATAGGGTAGGGGAATAGGTCTGGGTGGGTTACTCTTCGCAAGATCACTGTGGACTTGTTGGGCCAAAGGGCCTGTTTTCATACTGTAGGTAATCTAATCTAAGCCCTCAACACTGTGGCATTTCCAAAAAACTGTTTGCAAAGTTAAAATTCCCTAGCATAACCAATCTATTGTTCTTACAGATAACTGAGATCCCCTTACAAATTTGTTTCTCAATTTCCTGCTGACTTTTCGGGGGTCTAGAATGCAATCTCAATGAGGTGGTCATCCCTTTCTTATTTCTCAGTTTCACCCAAATAACTTTCTCTGGAATATCCTCCCTAAATGCAGCACTAACGCTTTCGCTTATCAAAAACATGACTCTCCCTCATCTCTTGCCTCCCCTTCTATCCTTCCAATAGATTTGTATCCAGGAACATGAAGCTTCCATGCCTGTCCATCCCTGATCCATGTCTCTGTAATTGCTATCATATCCCAGTCCCATGACCCAAACCATGACCTGAGTTCATCTGCCTTCCCTGTTAGGACACTTGCTTTGAAGGATATGCAGTTTGATTTATCAGTCCTGCCATGTTCTCTGCTTTGTTACTTCCTGACTTGACTATTTGACTCATTCATTTTCCCAACTGCACCATTCTCAGACTGATCCCTTTCCTCACTATTTCCCTGGTCCCACCACTCCCAACAAACCTTACTTATTTAAATTCTCCGGAATGCTCTAGCAAATCTCCCTGCCAGTATACTAGTCCTCTTCTAATACAGGAGAAATCCATCCTTCTTGTACGGGTCACTTCTACCCCAGAAGAGATTCCAATGATCCAAAAATGTGAATCCTTCTCCCCTTCACCAGCTCTTCAACCACACATTCATCTGCTCTACCCTCCTAGTCCTACCCTCACTAGCTCGGAGCACCAGGAGTAATCCATATATTGCTACTCTGGAGGACCTCCTTTTTAAATTCCTGCCTAACTTTCTAGAAAATCCCTTCAGAATCTCATCCTTTTCCCTTCCTATGCCATTGGTTCCAATGTGAACAATGACCTCCCGCTGGTCTCTCTCCCTTTTGAGAACATTCTGCACCCTCTCTGAGATATCCTTGATTTTGCTATCAGGGAGGCAATGTACCATTCTGATTTTTCACAGCTGGCACAGAAACATGTGCCTCTGACTAGAGAGTTCCCTTTTACAATCGATCACTTGGAACCCGACATACCCCTTATTACATTAGAACCTGACTTGATACCAGAAACTTGGCTGTTCATGCTGCATTCTCTGAGTATCCACCACCCCCTACATTTTCCAGCATAGTCGTTTGAAACAGTGATAGCCACAGAAGACTCCTGCAATACCTGCCTACCCCTCCTACCTTTCCTGGAGTTAATACATCTACCTGACTGTATCTGTGGCTTTCCTCTCATCCTATAAGTGCTATCCGTCACACCCCACAGCTCTTGTAAATTCCTCACTGCCTCTAACTGTCACTTCAATCAATCCACGCAATATAATAGGACACACAAACAAACACACTTACTACAGACATAATCATCAGTAATGTGGAAACTCTCCCTAATCTCCCATATCCGACAGGAACAGCATATCACTCCAATAAACACCATTCTTGCACTTTCACAATCTATAGACCCAGAAAACAGCGCTGTATTTTTGCTCTAAAAAACAGTGCTCCACACTAACTTAGTACTTCGGGTTTATATTTTTAAAATATAATGAAGAGACAGATTTCAATAAAATAGTATTCAAGAAAGAGACCACTCTCCTCACTCTTGCAGACTTACAGCAAGGTTACATGTTAAAATCTATGCAGTTCTCTGTTCCTGTGGCTGTGAGCTCCCCCACACAGGTTCCTCCTAGGTTAGCTGTGAATTTCCCTGTTCATTCATTTTTCCTGGACGCTCTCCAATGTCCAGAGATACATGAACTCAAAACAGCAAAGGCAGTTACTGTGTAGGTTCCCTGCTGTATCAGTTAGCAGTGTAGGTTTCTTTCTTTCTTTGCTTCACTGACCATGTGATGCTGACTTTTGTCTGTCTTTCTCCATTTTAAAAGTGCCCTTGTTTTGACATTTTTTTCTCCAAAAGTCCAAAACAATGCAACAGCATATAAAGCAGTAATTGCTGCTCCTGGAGTTTGAGGAAATCACCCCCAACACCTGAAATACCTCAAAAAAGGAGCAACTCTTACAGCTACAATTATTTTCCCATCCCCAATCTTGCCAGGCTCAGTGTGAGAATGGTTACAGTGACAACTGTACTGACTGGGAGGTGTGTAAATAATGCCATACTTATTTTGAGACTGTTGCCAGTAACATTACACTGATTTGGAGGCGTGTAAATGAGGCCAGGCTTGCTGTGAGACTATTTACAACGATGTTATAAGGTGTGCGAATGAGTTCAGGTTCAGTGTGAGGCTGTTTGCAGTGACATTATACTGATTGGGAGGTATGTAAGTGTGCCAGGCTCAGTGTGAGAGTGTAAACAGTAGCATTACACTGATTGGGAGGTGTGTAAATTAAGCAACACTCAGTTTAAGACTGTTTAAAGTGACATTATACTGACGAGGAGGTGTGTAAATGTGTCCAGTCTCAAGGTGAGACTGTTTACTGTGACTTTCTACCTACTGGGAAGTGTGCAAGTAAGATGACACTCAGTGTCAGACCATTTACAGTGACATTATACAGACTGGGAATTGTGTAAAATAAGACATGCTCACTGTAAGACTGTTCACAGTGACATATTAGTGACTGGGAGATGTGTAAGTGAAGCCAGGCTCACATTGAGACTTTTTGGTGTAACATTATACTGAGTGGGAGGTATGTATATTAAACCACGGTCAGTGTAAGACTGTTTACAGTGACATTATACTGATTAGGAGGTGTGTAAATGAAGCTAGGCTCAGTGTGAGACGGTTTACACTAAAAGTGTGCTGATTGTAGGTGTGTAAATGAGGCCTGGATCACTGTGGGATTGCTGACAGCGACATTATACTAACTGACAGGTTTGTAAATGTGTCCAATCTGAGTGTGACTGTCTACTGACTGTGAGGTGTGTAAATAAGGCTACAAGTAACTCCAAAGATGGCAGATAGATGGGTTACAGTGAGGGGGACTGGGAGGAAGCAGCCAGTGCAGGGACCTCCTGCGGCCATTCCCCTCAAGAACAAGTATACCGTTTTGGATACTTGTGGGGGGGATGACTTACCAGGGGTAAGTAACGGGGCTCAGGTCTCTGGCACGGAGCCTGTCCCCGTTACTCAGAAGGGAAGGGTGAAGAAGAGCAGAGCAGTAGTAATTGGGGACTCGATAGTTCGTGGCACAGATAGGCGGTTTTGTGGGAACGAGAGAGACTCACGTTTGGTATGTTGCCTCCCAGGTGCAAGGGTACGTGATGTCTCTGATCGTGTTTTCCGGGTCCTGGAGGGGGAGGGGGAGCAACCCGAAGTCGTGGTCCACATTGGCACCAACGACATAGGTAGGAGGAGTGCTGAGGATGTTAGACAGGCTTTCAGGGAGCTAGGTTGGAAGCTTGGAGTTAGAACAAACAGAGTTGTTGTCTCTGGTTTGTTACCCGTGCCACGTGATAGAGAGTCGAGGAATAGGGAGAGAGAACAATTAAATGCGTGGCTTCAGGGATGGTGCAGGAGGGAGGGGTTCCAGTTTTTGGATAACTGGGGATCTTTCTGGGGACGGTGGGACCTCTATAAACAGGATGGTCTACACCTGAACCTGAGGGGAACCAGTATCCTTGGGGGGAGGTTTGCTAGTGCTCTTGGGGGGGGTTTAAACTAACTCGGCAGGGGCATGGGAACCCAGATTGTAGCTTCAGGGTGCAGGGCCTGGAGTGTAGGGAGGTGAGGAACATGGCATCAATTTCCAAGGAGGGTGCCTGTAAACAGGGAAGTGTTTTGTTTTCTCTCCTTCACAGAAAGAGCGGGAGCAGCAGAGGAAGTGACGGCAAGCAGAGGGGCAGCCGGGAAGGAGAACTGTGAGTATAAATACTCACTGTTTCACCACCAACGGTCATTTGAGTGGGAGCAGCGGCCGAGTTGAGGTGAACCCGGGAGACTACAGCTAAGGTAAGAGTTTTTTTTCAAAATTACTTACCTGTAGCGGGTAAGTGTGTACTACAGGGCAAGAATTATAGCTGGGGTAAGGAAAATTATGATGCGGTGAGGCATGACTTAGGATGTGTGGCTTGGAAAAGTAGACTCCAAGGCAAGAGTGTAAATGATATGTGGAACTTGTTCAAGGGGCAACTATTGAGTGTCCTTGATAATTATGTACCTGTCAGGCAGGTAGGAAAGGGTCGTGCGAGGGAGCCGTGGTTTAATAAGGAATTGGAATCCCTTGTTAAATGGAAGAGGGCGGCCTATCTCAAGATGAGACGTGAAGGTTCAATTGGGGCGATTGAGAGTTATAGGGTAGCCAGGAAGGACCTGAAGAGAGAGCTAAAAGCAGCAAGGAGGGGACATGAAAGGTCCTTAGTAGATAGGATTAGGGAAAACCCTAAGGCTTTCTATAGGTATGTTAGGAATAAAAGAATGACTAGGGTAGGAATAGGTCCAGTCAAGGATAGTAGGGGGAAGTTGCGTGTGGAGGCGGAAGAGATTGGGGAGACACTGAATGAATACTTTTCTTCAGTATTCACTCAGGAACAGGGCATTGTTGTCGATGAGAATACTGAGGCACAAATAAGTAGAATGGATGGCTTTGAGGTATGTAGAGAAGAGGTGTTGGAAATCCTGGAAAAGGTGAAAATAGATAAGTCCCCTGGGCCTGATGGCATTTATCCTAGGATTCTCTGGGAAGCAAGGGAGGAGATTGCAGAGCCATTGGCCTTGATTTTTATGTCCTCTTTGTCTACAGGAGTAGTCCCAGAAGACTGGAGGATAGCAAATGTGGTTCCCTTGTTCAAAAAGGGGAGTAGGGATAGCCCTAGTAACTATAGGCCGGTGAGTCTCACGTCTGTTGTGGGCAAAGTCTTAGAGAGAATTGTAAGGGATAGGATTTATGCACATCTAGATAGGAATAATGTGATCAAGGATAGTCAGCATGGTTTTGTGAAGGGCAAGTCGTGCCTCACAAACCTTATTGAATTCTTTGAAAAGGTGACGAAGGAGGTTGATGAGGGGAAAGCGGTAGATGTGGTATATATGGATTTTAGTAAGGCGTTTGATAAGGTTCCCCATGGTAGGCTACTGCAGAAAATACGGAGATATGGCATTGAGGGTGAGTTGGAGGTTTGGATTAGGAATTGGCTGGATGGAAGAAGACAGAGGGTAGTAGTTGATGGCAAAGTTTCTTCATGGAGTGCCGTCACTAGCGGTGTTCCGCAAGGATCTGTTTTGGGACCATTGCTGTTTGTCATTTTTATAAATGACCTGGAAGAGGGGTTAGAAGGTTGGGTGAGCAAGTTTGCGGATGACACGAAAGTCGGAGGAGTTGTTGACAGTGAGGAAGCATGTGGCAGGTTACAGCAGGATATAGAGAAGCTGCAGAGCTGGGCAGAAAGGTGGCAGATGGAATTCAATGTAGCTAAGTGCGAGGTGATTCACTTTGGGAAGAATAACAAAAAGATGGGGTACTGGGCTAATGGTCGGATACTTGGTAGTGTGGATGAGCAGAGGGATCTTGGTGTCCATGTACACAGATCTCTGAAAGTTGCCACCCAGGTAAATAGTGCGGTGAGGAAGGCATATGGCGTACTGGCTTTTATTGGTAGAGGAATTGAGTTCCGGAGTCCTGAGGTCATGATGCAGTTGTATAAGACTCTGGTACGGCCGCATCTGGAATATTGTGTGCAGTTTTGGTCGCCATACTATAGGAAGGATGTGGAGGCATTGGAACGGGTGCAGAGGAGGTTTACCAGGATGTTGCCTGGTATGGAAGGAAAATCGTATGAGGAAAGACTGAGGCACTTGGGGCTGTTTTCACTAGAGAAAAGAAGGTTTAGGGGTGACTTGATTGAGGTGTACAAGATGATTAGGGGGTTAGATAGGGTCGACAGTATGAACCTTTTCCCGCGTATTGAGTCGGGTATTACAAGGGGGCATAGCTTTAAATTAAGGGGGGGTAGATATAGGACTGATGTTAGGGGTAGGTTCTTCACTCAGCGAGTCGTTAGTTCATGGAATGCCCTGCCAGTAGCAGTGGTGGACTCTCCCTCTTTATGGGCATTTAAGAGGGCATTGGATAGGTATATGGAGGATAGTGGGTTAGTGTAGTTTAGGTGGGCTTGGATCGGCGCAACATCGAGGGCCCAAGGGCCTGTACTGCGCTGTATTCTTCTATGTTCTATGTTCTATGTTCTAAGTAGTGTGAGACTGTTTACAGTGACAGGATACTGACTGGGAGGTGTGTAAATGTGGCCATGCTCATGGCAGGACTGTTAGTGGTGACATTATACTAAATGAGTCAGGCTGACTGTGAGACAGCCTACAGTGACATTATACTGCCTGGGAGCAGTGTAAGTGTGGTCAGGCTCAGTGTGAGATGGTTTCCAGTGACACTGTACTGACTGGCAGATGTGTAAATGAGGTCGGGCTCACCGTGAGACTGTGTTTGGTGTGACATTATACTGATTGAGAGGTGTGTAAGTGAAACAGGTTCAGTATGAAACTAGTTACAGTGACATTATACTGGTGGGGAGGTGTGTAAATTTTGACAGGCCCACTGTGAGACTGTATACAGAGACTTGCTACTGACTGGGAGGTGTTTCCACAAGGCCGCGCTCAGTGTGAGAGTGTGAACACTGACAGTATACTATTTGGGATGTGTGTAACTGAGGCTGAGATGAATGTGAGACTGTCTGACGTGAGACTCGATGTGAGGAATAAAAGGATGACTAGGGTCGGAATGGGTCCAGTCCAAGACTGAAGTGAGAAGTTGTATGAGCACCCTGTGGCAATTGCATTGGTGCAAAATGAATATTCCTAATCGGTTTTCAAATCAGAAAAGGAGAATATTGCTGATGAGAAGACTGAGATACAGGCTATTAGACGAGAAAGGATTGAGATTAATAAGGAGTAGGTGTTATCAGTTCTAGAATGTGTGAAAGTAAATAACTCCCGTCTGCCGGAGAGGATTTATCTTAGGGTTCTCTGGGAAGTGAGGGAGGAGGTGGTGGAGCCTTTGGCCTTGTTCTTTGAGTTGTTGTTGTCTGCAGGTTTTGTACCAGAGGACTGTAGGATTGCAAATGTTGTGTCCTCGTACAAGGAGGGAAGCAGAGATGACCCAGGTAATTACAGACCAGTGACCCTTACGTCTGTTGTAGGAAAAGTTTTGGAAAGGATTTATAATCATCTAACAAGCAACAATTTGATTGGAGATAGTCAACATGGTTGTGTCAAGTGCAGGTCATGTCTCATCAACCTCATTGAGTTTTTTGAGAAGGTGACCAAGCATGTGGATGAGGGTAGGGCAGTTGATGTGGTATACATGGACTTCAGTAAAGCCTTTGATAAGGTTCCACATGGTAGGCTATTGGACAAAATGCACAGACATGGGATTGAAGGTGATTTCGCAGTTTGGATTAGAAATTAGCTTGCTGTAAGAAGGCAACAAGTGGTGTTTGATGAAAAATATTCAGCCCTGGAGTCTGGTTACTCATAGTGTGCCACACGGATCTGTTTTGGGACCATTTCTGTTTGTCATTTTTATAGATGACTTGGAGGCAGACATAGGTGAATGGGTTAGTAAGTTTGCAGATGATGCTAAAGTCGGTGGAGTGGTGGGCAGTGTGGAAGAATGTTGCAGGTTGCAGGGGGACTTGGATAAACTGCTGAATTGGGCTGAGAGGTGGCAATGGAGTTCAATGCAGATAAATGTGAGGTGATGCACTTTGGGAGGAATAACTGGGTCAATGAAAAGATTCTTAGTAGTATGGATGTGCAGAAGGATCTTGGTGTCCATGTACATAGACCCCTGACAGTTGCTATTCAGGATGATAGTGCAGTTAAGAAGGCATACGGTGTGTTAGGTTTTATTGGTAGAGGGATTGAGTTCCGGAGCTGTGATGTCATGCTGCAACTGTACAAAACACTAGTGTGGCCACACTTGCAACATTGTGTAAAGTTCTGGTCACCATTACAGGAAGGATGTGGTAGCATTGGGAAAGATGCAGAAGAGATTTAACAAGATGTTGCCTGGTCTGAAATGAAAGTCTTATGAGGAAAGGCTGAGGGACTTAAGTCTGTTTTCATTGGAGAGAAGAAGGCTAAGAGGGGATTTAATAGAGACATACAAGATGATCAGAGGATTAGATAGGGTGGACAATGAGAGTTATTTTCCTAGAATGTTGACATTGGCTTGGACGAGGGGGCATAGATGCAAAATGAGGGATGTCAAAGGCAGGTTCTTTTCTCAGAGAGAGGTAAGGGTGGGGAATGCCCTGCCTGCCAATGTGATTCCCTCAGCCACATTAGGGCATATAAACGGTCTTTGGCTAAGCACATGGATGATGATGGGATAGTGTAGGGGGATGGGATGAGATTAGGTCACATGTTGATGCAACATGGGGGACTGAAGGGCCTGTTCTATGCTATACTGTTCTATGTTCACAGAGACATTATACTGACTGGGAAGTGTGCAACTAAAACTAGGTTCACTGCTTTTTATTGACTGTTTACAGTGACATTATACTGACATGGAGGTGTTTGTCAATGAGGTAAGGCTCAGCGTGGGACTGTTTACAGTGACGTTATGCAGAATGGAAGGAGTGTAAATGAGACCAGGGTCAGTGTGAGACTGTTTACAGTGACATTTCTGACTTGGAGTTGTGTGAATGATGTCACACTCAGTTTGAGACTGGTTATGGTGACATTACACTGACTGGGAGGTGTATAAATGAGGCCAGACTCAGTGTGAGTCTGTTTATAGTGACAGTATACTGGCTGAGAGGTTTGAAGGAGTCCAGGATAAGTGTTGGACAGTTTACAATGATTTTATGCTGACAGGGAGTTGTGTAAATTAAGCCACGCTCAGTGTGAGACTGTTTACAGTGAAATAATACTTAGCGGGAGGATTTTAAATGAGGGCAGGTGACTGGGTGACTGTTTACAGTGACATAATAATGACTGATTGGTGTGTAAATGAGGCCAGGCTCAGTGTGGGACTGTCTCCAGTGATGTTGTACTGACTGCGCAGTGTCTAATTGAGGCGAGACGTTCTGTGCAATTGTTTACAGTGACAGTGTACTGACTGAGAGGTGTGTGAAGTAAGCCATGCTCACTGTCAAAATGCTCACATTGACAGTATACTGACTGAGAGGTGTATAAATGAGACAACACTCAGTGTGAGCCCTTTTTCAGAGACATCGTACTGACTGGGTGTTGTGTATCTGAGCTGAAAATGTGTTGCTGGAAAAGCGCAGCAGGTCAGGCAGCATCCAGGGAACAGGAGAATCGACGTTTCGGGCATAAGCCCTTTTTCAGGAATGAGGAAGAAGTCCTCATTCCTGAAGAAGGGCTTATGCCCGAAACGTCGATTCTCCTGTTCCCTGGATGCTGCCTGACCTGCTGCGCTTTTCCAGCAACACATTTTCAGCTCTGATCTCCAGCATCTGCAGTCCTCACTTTCTCCTGTTGTGTATCTGAGGCCACGCTCATCATGACAGTGTTCACAGTGACATTGTACTGACAGGGATGTGTGTAAATGAGGCCAGACTCAGTGTGAGTCTGTTTATAGTGAAAGTATACTGACAGAGAGGTGTGAAGGAGTCCAGGGTAAGTGTTGGACAGTTTACAATGATTTTATGCTGACTGGGAGTTGTGTAAATTAAACCATGCTCAGTGTGAGACTGTTGACAGTGACTGTACACAGACTGGGAACTGTGTAAATGAGGCCAGGGTCACTGTGAGAACTTTTACAGTGACATTAGACTGACTGGGAGGTGGTAAATGAGACAAGGCCAGTTTGCAGTGACATTATCCTGACTGGGCAGTGTGTAACTTAAGCCAAGCTCAATACGAGACTGTTTACAGCAGCCTTATACTGACTGGAAGGTGTGTAAATGAGGCCATGCTCACTGTGTGACTGTTGACAGTACATTATACTTATCTGGTGATGTGTAAATGAGCCCAAACTCATTTTAAGACTGTGTACAGTGACATTACACTGACTGGGATGTGTGTAAGTGAGGCCAGGTTCAGTGTGAGACTGTTTACAGTTACATCATATTGACTGGGAGGTGTGTAAATAAGAGCACGCTTAGTGTGAGACTGTTTACAGTGACATTATACTAACTCAGAGGTGTGTAAATAATACAGCAGTCATGGTGAGATGGTTTACAGTGACAGTATACTGACTGGGAGGTGTGTACATGAGGCCAAGATGAATGTGAGGCTGCTTAGACTGATGTTATGCTGAGTGGGAGGTGTGTAAATGGAGCCTGGCTCACACTAAGACTGTTTGCAGAGTCATTATACTGACTGGGGTGTGTGTAAATGAGGCTAGGCTCTGTTTGAGGCTGTTTATAGTGACTTTGTGGCAATTGGGAGGTGTGTACGTGGGGCCACACTCAATGTCAGATGTTTACAGTGACATTATTACACTGACTTGGAGGTGTGTAAGTGATTTCCTGATGAAGGGCTCTTGCCCGAAACGTCGATTCTCCTGTTCCTCGGATGCTGCCTGATCTGCTGTGTTTTTCCAGCACCTCACTCTCAAGCTGTAGAAATGAGGCCCGCTCAGTGTGGGACTGTTTACAGTGACATTATACTGACTGGGAGGTATGTAAATAAAAGCAAAGAACAAAGACAATTTACAGCCCAGGAGCAGGCCCTTCAGCCTTCCAAGCCTGAGCCATTTGAAACCCACTGTCTAAACATTTCGCCCAGTTTCAAATGATCCCTCTGCTCCCCACCTACTCCTGCATCTGTCCAGATACACCGTAAATGAATCTACCGTGCCTGCCTCTACAAGCTCTGCTGGCAAAGCATTCCAGGCACCTACCACCCTCTGTGTAATGTACTTTTCACGTTAATGCCCCTTAAACTTTTCACCTCTCACCTTGAACAGGTGACCTCTCATTATTGAATCCCTCACTCTGGCAAAAAGCTTATCTCTATCCTTGTCTATACCTTTCATGATTTTGAACACCTCAATCTCCTTTTGTCTAATGACAACAATCCTAACCGACTCAACCTCTCTTCATAGCTAGCACCTTCCATACCAGGCAACATCCTCATAAATCTTCTCTGCACCCTTTCCAATGCGTCCACATCCTTTCGGTAATGTGGTGACCAGACTGTACACAGTGTTCGAAATATGGCCATGACAAAGTCTTGTACAATTTTAACATGACCTGCCAGCTCTTATACTCAATACCCCAGCGAACGATGGCAAGCATACTATATGACTTCTTGACCACTCTATCCATCTATGCAGCCACCTTCAGGGAACAATGGACCAGAACTCACAGGTCTCTCTGCCCATCAACTTTTCCCAAGGCTCTTCCTTGTATAGTATAGTTCACTCTGGAGTTGGACTTCCCAAATGCATCAACTCACATTTGCCGAGATTGAACTCCATCTGCCATTTCTCCGCCCACCTCTCCAGTCTATGATCTCCTGTATTTTTTGACAGTCCCCAATACTTTCTGCTACTCCACCAATCTTCGTATCATCTGCAAACTTGCTGATCAGACCAATACTGCATTCTTCCAGACCATTTATGGATATCACAAACAACATTGACCCCAACATTGATCCCTGTGGAATGCCACTGGCCGCTATTCTCCATTTCGAGAAACTCCCTTCAAATACTACTACCTGAGTCCTGTTGCTGAGACAGAAGAGCAGTGCCGGTGACTCAGAGAGAACAGCATTGTCTGTGTGTGAGAGAGAGAACAGCAGTGCCTGTGTATGAGAGAGACAATAGCATTCCCTGTGTATCAGAGAAAACAGAAGTGCATTTGTATCTGAGAGAGAACAGCAGTGCCTGTGTATCTGAGAGAGAACAGCAGTGCCTGTGTATCTAAGGGACAACAGCAGTGCCTGTGTATCTGAGGGAGAACAGCAGTGCATTTGTGTCTGAGAGAGCACAGCAGTGTCTGTGTTTCTGTGAGAGAATAGTAGGACCTGTGTATCTGAGAGAGAATAGCAGTGCCTGTGATTCTGAGAGAGAACAGCAGTGCCTCTGTAGTTGAGGGAGACCAGCAGTGCCTGCATATCTGAGAGAGAGCAGCAGGGTCTGTGCATCTGAGGGAGAACAGCAGGGTATTTTTATCTGAGAGAGAACTGCAGGGCCTGTGTATCTGAGAGAGAACAGCAGTGCCTCTGTCGCAGGGAGAGAACAGCAGTGCGTCTGTAACTGCGAGGGAACATCAGTGTCTTCTTATCTGAGAGAGAAGAGCAATGCCTGTGTATCTGAGAGAGAACAGCAGTGTGTTTTTATCTGAGAAATAACAGCTGTACCTCTGTTGCAGGGAGGGAACTGCAGTGCCAGTGTATCTGAGAGAAAATAGCAGGGGCTGTGTATCTGAGAGAGAACAGCAATGCCTGTGTATCTGAGAGAGAACAGCAATGCCTGTGTATCAGAGAGAACAGCAGTGCCTCTGTAGCAGGGAGAGGACAGCAGTGTCTGTGTACCTGAGAGAGAACAGCTGTGTTTTTTATCTGAGAGAGAACAGCAGAGTCATTTTATCTGAAAGAGAACAGCAGGGCCTGTGTATCTGACTGAGAACAGCAGTGCCTGAGTATCTGAGAGAGTTCAGCAGTGTCTTTGTATCTGAGAGAGAACAGCAGGGCCTATTTATCTGAGAGAGAATATCAGTGTCTCTGTAGCAGGGAGAGAACAGCAGTGCCTGTGTCTGCAAGAGAGTTCAGCAGAGCCTGTGTAACTGAGAGAGAACAGGAGTGTGTTTGTTTCTGTGGGAGCTCAGCAGTGCCTGTGTGTCTGAGGGAGTTCAGCAGTGTCTGTGTGTCTGAGGGAGTTCAGCAGTGTCTGTGTGTCTGAGGGAGTTCAGCAGTGTCTGTGCGTCTGAGAGACAACAGCAGTGTCTGTGCGTCTGAGAGACAACAGCAGTGTCATTGTATCTGAAGGAGAACAGAAGGTCCTGTGTATCTGAGAGGGAACAACAGTGCCTGCTTATCTGATAGAGAACAGCAGTGCCTGAGTAGCTGAGGGAGTACAGCAGTGTCTTTGTAGCAGGGAGAGAACAGCAGTGTCTTTTTATCTGAGAGAAAACAGCAGCACCTGTTTATCTGGGAGAGAACAGCTGTACCTCTGTCACAGGGAGGGAACAGCAGTGCCAGTAGAGCAGAGAGAGAACAGCAGTGCCTGTATATCTGAAATAGACCAGTAGTGCCTGTGTATCTGAGAGAGAGAACAGCAGTGTCTTGGTATCTGAGAGAGAACAGCAGTGCCTGTGTATCTGAGGGAGAACAGCAGGGCCTGTGTATCTGAGGGAGAACAGCAGGGCCTGTGTATCTGAGGGAGAACAACAGAGCCTGTGTACAGAGAACGAACAACAGAGCCTGTGTATCTGAGGGAGAACAGCAGTGTCTTTGTTTTTGAGAGGGTTCAGGAGTTCCTCTGTATCTGAAGGAGTTCAGCAGTTCCTGTGTATCTCAGCGAGTTCAGCAGTGCCTGTGTGTCTTATAGAGAACAGCAGTATCTTTTTATCTGAGAGAGAACTGCAGTTGCCTGTATATCTGAGTGAAAACAGCAGTGCCAGTGTATCTGAGGGGGACCAGCAGTGCCTGTGCATCTGAGACAGAGCAGCATGCCCTGTATATCTGAAAGAGAAGAGCAGTGTCTTTGTATCTGAAAGAGAACAGCAGTGCCTTTGTATCTTAGAGAGCACAATAGTGTCTCTCATGCAGGAGGAGAACAGCTGTGCCTGAGCAGCTCAGGGAGAACAACAGGCCCTGTGTTTCGGAGAGAGAATAGCAGGCCCGAGTTTCTGAGAGAGAACACAAGTGCCTCTGTATCTGAGAGAGAAGAGAAGTGACTTTTTACCTGAGAGAGAACTGCAGTGCCTGTATATCAGAGAGACAACAGCAATGTATTTGTATTTGAGAGAAAACAGCAAGGCCTGTGTATTTGATAGAGATAATGAGCGTCTTTGTTTCTGAGGGAGTTCAGCAGTTCCTGTGTATCTGAGAAAGAACAGCGGTGTTATTGTATCTGAAAGAGAACAGCAGTGCCTCTGTATTAGGGAGAGAACAGCAGGGCCTCTGTATCTGAGAGAGAACAGCAGTGCCTCTGTATTAGGGAGAGAACAGCAGTGCCTCTGTAACAGGGAGAACACAACAGTGCCTCTGTATTAGGGAGAGAACAGCAGGGCCTCTGTATCTGAGAGAGAACAGCAGCGCCTGTGTATCTGAGAGAGAGTAGCAGTGCCTGTGTATCTGAGAGAGTGAACAGCAGTGCCTGTGTATCTGAGAGAGTGAACAGCAGTGCCTGTGTATCTGAGAGAGTGAACAGCAGTGCCTGTGTATCTGAGAGAGTAGCAGTGCCTGTGTATCTGAGAGAGAGAACAGCAGTGCCTGTGTATCTGAGAGAGTGAACAGCAGTGCCTGTGTATCTGAGAGAGAGAACAGCAGTGCCTGTGTACCTGAGAGAGAGTAGCAGTGCCTGTGTATCTGAGAGAGTGAACAGCAGTGCCTGTGTATCTGAGAGAGAGAACAGCAGTGCCTGTGTATCTGAGAGAGTGAACAGCAGTGCCTGTGTATCTGAGAGAGAGAACAGCAGTGCCTGTGTATCTGAGAGAGTGAACAGCAGTGCCTGTGTATCTGAGAGAGAGAACAGCAGTGCCTGTGTATCTGAGAGAGAGAACAGCAGTGCCTGTGTACCTGAGAGAGAGTAGCAGTGCCTGTGTATCTGAGAGAGTGAACAGCAGTGCCTGTGTATCTGAGAGGGAGAACAGCAGTGCCTGTGTATCTGAGAGAGAGAACAGCAGTGCCTGTGTATCTGAGAGAGAGAACAGCAGTGCCTGTGTATCTGAGAGAGAGAACAGCAGTGCCTGTGTACCTGAGAGAGAGAACAGCAGTGCCTGTGTATCTGAGAGAGTGAACAGCAGTGCCTGTGTATCTGAGAGAGAGAACAGCAGTGCCTGAGCAGCTGAGGGAGTATGGCAGTGCCTTAGTATCTGAGAGAGAACAGCAGTGCCTGTGTATCTGAGAGAGAGAACAGCAGTGCCTGTGTATCTGAGAGAGTGAACAGCAGTGTCTGTGTATCTGAGAGAGAACAGCAGTGCCTGTGTATCTGAGAGAGAGAACAGCAGTGCCTGTGTATCTGAGAGAGTGAACAGCAGTGCCTGTGTATCTGAGAGAGTGAACAGCAGTGCCTGTGTATCTGAGAGAGTGAACAGCAGTGTCTGTGTATCTGAGAGAGAGAGTAGCAGTGCCTGTGTATCTGAGAGAGAGAACAGCAGTGTCTGTGTATCTGAGAGAGAGAGTAGCAGTGCCTGTGTATCTGAGAGAGAGAACAGCAGTGCCTGTGTATCTGAGAGAGAGAACAGCAGTGCCTGTGTATCTGAGAGAGAGAACAGCAGTGCCTGTGTATCTGAGAGAGTGAACAGCAGTGCCTGTGTACCTGAGAGAGAGAACAGCAGTGCCTGTGTATCTGAGAGAGAGAACAGCAGTGCCTATGTATCTGAGAGAGAGAAGAGCAGTGCCTGTGTATCTGAGAGAGTGAACAGCAGTGCCTGTGTATCTGAGAGAGAGAACAGCAGTGCCTGTGTATCTGAGAGAGAGAACAGCAGTGCCTGTGTATCTGAGAGAGAGAACAGCAGTGCCTGTGTATCTGAGAGAGTGAACAGCAGTGCCTGTGTATCTGAGAGAGTGAACAGCAGTGCCTGTGTATCTGAGAGAGTGAACAGCAGTGCCTGTGTATCTGAGAGAGAGAACAGCAGTGCCTGTGTATCTGAGAGAGTGAACAGCAGTGCCTGTGTATCTGAGAGAGAGAACAGCAGTGCCTGTGTATCTGAGAGAGAGAACAGCAGTGCCTGTGTATCTGAGAGAGTGAACAGCAGTGCCTGTGTATCTGAGAGAGTGAACAGCAGTGCCTGTGTATCTGAGAGAGAGAACAGCAGTGCCTGTGTATCTGAGAGAGAGAACAGCAGTGCCTGTGTACCTGAGAGAGAGTAGCAGTGCCTGTGTATCTGAGAGAGTGAACAGCAGTGCCTGTGTATCTGAGAGGGAGAACAGCAGTGCCTGTGTATCTGAGAGAGAGAACAGCAGTGCCTGTGTATCTGAGAGAGAGAACAGCAGTGCCTGTGTATCTGAGAGAGAGAACAGCAGTGCCTGTGTATCTGAGAGAGAGAACAGCAGTGCCTGTGTATCTGAGAGAGAGAGTAGCAGTGCCTGTGTATCTGAGAGAGAGAACAGCAGTGCCTGTGTATCTGAGAGAGTGAACAGCAGTGCCTGTGTATCTGAGAGAGTGAACAGCAGTGCCTGTGTATCTGAGAGAGAGAACAGCAGTGCCTGTGTATCTGAGAGAGAGAGTAGCAGTGTCTGTGTATCTGAGAGAGAGAGTAGCAGTGTCTGTGTATCTGAGAGAGTGAACAGCAGTGCCTGTGTATCTGAGAGAGAGAACAGCAGTGCCTGTGTATCTGAGAGAGAGAGTAGCAGTGTCTGTGTATCTGAGAGAGAGAGTAGCAGTGCCTGTGTATTTGAGAGAGAGAACAGCAGTGTCTGTGTATCTGAGAGAGAGAGTAGCAGTGCCTGTGTATCTGAGAGAGAGAACAGCAGTGCCTGTGTATCTGAGAGAGAGAACAGCAGTGCCTGTGTATCTGAGAGAGAGAACAGCAGTGCCTGTGTATCTGAGAGAGTGAACAGCAGTGCCTGTGTACCTGAGAGAGAGAACAGCAGTGCCTGTGTATCTGAGAGAGAGAACAGCAGTGCCTGTGTATCTGAGAGAGAGAACAGCAGTGCCTGTGTATCTGAGAGAGTGAACAGCAGTGCCTGTGTATCTGAGAGAGAGAACAGCAGTGCCTGTGTATCTGAGAGAGAGAACAGCAGTGCCTGTGTATCTGAGAGAGAGAACAGCAGTGCCTGTGTATCTGAGAGAGTGAACAGCAGTGCCTGTGTATCTGAGAGAGTGAACAGCAGTGCCTGTGTATCTGAGAGAGTGAACAGCAGTGCCTGTGTATCTGAGAGAGAGAACAGCAGTGCCTGTGTATCTGAGAGAGTGAACAGCAGTGCCTGTGTATCTGAGAGAGAGAACAGCAGTGCCTGTGTATCTGAGAGAGAGAACAGCAGTGCCTGTGTACCTGAGAGAGAGTAGCAGTGCCTGTGTATCTGAGAGAGTGAACAGCAGTGACTGTGTATCTGAGAGGGAGAACAGCAGTGCCTGTGTATCTGAGAGAGAGAACAGCAGTGCCTGTGTATCTGAGAGAGAGAACAGCAGTGCCTGTGTATCTGAGAGAGAGAACAGCAGTGCCTGTGTATCTGAGAGAGAGAGTAGCAGTGCCTGTGTATCTGAGAGAGAGAACAGCAGTGCCTGTGTATCTGAGAGAGTGAACAGCAGTGCCTGTGTATCTGAGAGAGAGAACAGCAGTGCCTGTGTATCTGAGAGAGAGAACAGCAGTGCCTGTGTATCTGAGAGAGAGAACAGCAGTGCCTGTGTATCTGAGAGAGTGAACAGCAGTGCCTGTGTATCTGAGAGAGTGAACAGCAGTGCCTGTGTATCTGAGAGAGAGAACAGCAGTGCCTGAGCAGCTGAGGGAGTATGGCAGTGCGTTAGTATCTGAGAGAGAACAGCAGTGCCTGTGTATCTGAGAGAGAGAACAGCAGTGCCTGTGTATCTGAGAGAGTGAACAGCAGTGTCTGTGTATCTGAGAGAGAACAGCAGTGCCTGTGTATCTGAGAGGGAGAACAGCAGTGCCTGTGTATCTGAGAGAGTAGCAGTGCCTGTGTATCTGAGAGAGTAGCAGTGCCTGTGTATCTGAGAGAGAGAACAGCAGTGCCTGTGTATCTGAGAGAGTGAACAGCAGTGCCTGTGTATCTGAGAGAGTGAACAGCAGTGCCTGTGTATCTGAGAGAGTGAACAGCTGTGTCTGTGTATCTGAGAGAGAGAGTAGCAGTGCCTGTGTATCTGAGAGAGAGAACAGCAGTGTCTGTGTATCTGAGAGAGAGAGTAGCAGTGCCTGTGTATCTGAGAGAGAGAACAGCAGTGCCTGTGTATCTGAGAGAGAGAACAGCAGTGCCTGTGTATCTGAGAGAGAGAACAGCAGTGCCTGTGTATCTGAGAGAGTGAACAGCAGTGCCTGTGTACCTGAGAGAGAGAACAGCAGTGCCTGTGTATCTAAGAGAGAGAACAGCAGTGCCTGTGTATCTGAGAGAGTGAACAGCAGTGCCTGTGTATCTGAGAGAGAGAACAGCAGTGCATGTGTATCTGAGAGAGAGAACAGCAGTGCCTGTGTATCTGAGAGAGTGAACAGCAGTGCCTGTGTACCTGAGAGAGAGAGTAGCAGTGTCTGTGTATCTGAGAGAGAGAGTAGCAGTGCCTGTGTATCTGAGAGAGAACAGCAGTGTCTGTGTACCTGAGAGAGAACAGCAGTGTCTGTGTATCTGAGAGAGTGAACAGCAGTGCCTGTGTATCTGAGAGAGAGAACAGCAGTGCCTGTGTATCTGAGAGAGAGAGTAGCAGTGTCTGTGTATCTGAGAGAGAGAGTAGCAGTGTCTGTGTATCTGAGAGAGGAGCAGTGCCTGTGTATCTGAGAGAGTGAACAGCAGTGCCTGTGTATCTGAGAGAGTGAACAGCAGTGCCTGTGTATCTGAGAGAGTGAACAGCAGTGTCTGTGTATCTGAGAGAGAGAACAGCAGTGCCTGTGTATCTGAGAGAGAGAACAGCAGTGCCTGTGTATCTGAGAGAGAGAACAGCAGTGCCTGAGTATCTGAGAGAGTGAACAGCAGTGCCTGTGTATCTGAGAGAGAGAACAGCAGTGCCTGTGTATCTGAGAGAGTGAACATCAGTGTCTGTGTATCTGAGAGAGTGAACAGCAGTGCCTGTGTATCTGAGAGAGAGAACAGCAATGCCTGTGTATCTGAGAGAGAGAGTAGCAGTGCCTGTGTATCTGAGAGAGAGAACAGCAGTGCCTGTGTATCTGAGAGAGAGAACAGCAGTGCCTGTGTATCTGAGAGAGAGAACAGCAGTGCCTGTGTATCTGAGAGAGTGAACAGCAGTGCCTGTGTACCTGAGAGAGAGAACAGCAGTGCCTGTGTATCTAAGAGAGAGAACAGCAGTGCCTGTGTATCTGAGAGAGTGAACAGCAGTGCCTGTGTATCTGAGAGAGAGAACAGCAGTGCATGTGTATCTGAGAGAGAGAACAGCAGTGCCTGTGTATCTGAGAGAGTGAACAGCAGTGCCTGTGTACCTGAGAGAGAGAGTAGCAGTGTCTGTGTATCTGAGAGAGAGAGTAGCAGTGCCTGTGTATCTGAGAGAGAACAGCAGTGTCTGTGTATCTGAGAGAGTGAACAGCAGTGCCTGAGTATCTGAGAGAGAGAAAAGCAGTGCCTGTGTATCTGAGAGAGAGAACAGCAGTGCCTGTGTATCTGAGAGAGAGAACAGCAGTGCCTGTGTATCTGAGAGAGAGTAGCAGTGCCTGTGTATCTGAGAGAGAGAACAGCAGTGCCTGTGTATCTGAGAGAGAGAACAGCAGTGCCTGTGTATCTGAGAGAGTGAACAGCAGTGCCTGTGTATCTGAGAGAGTGAACAGCAGTGCCTGTGTATCTGAGAGAGAGAACAGCAATGCCTGTGTATCTGAGAGAGAGAGGAGCAGTGCCTGTGTATCTGAGAGAGAGAACAGCAGTGTCTGTGTATCTGAGAGAGTGAACAGCAGTGCCTGTGTATCTGAGAGAGAGAGTAGCAGTGCCTGTGTATCTGAGAGAGAGAACAGCAGTGTCTGTGTATCTGAGAGAGAGAACAGCAGTGCCTGTGTATCTGAGAGAGTGAACAGCAGTGCCTGTGTATCTGAGAGAGTGAACAGCAGTGCCTGTGTATCTGAGAGAGAGAACAGCAGTGCCTGGGTATCTGAGAGAGAGAACAGCAGTGCCTGTGTATCTGAGAGAGAGAACAGCAGTGCCTGTGTATCTGAGAGAGAGAGTAGCAGTGCCTGTGTATCTGAGAGAGAGAACAGCAGTGCCTGTGTATCTGAGAGAGTGAACAGCAGTGCCTGTGTATCTGAGAGAGTGAACAGCAGTGCCTGTGTATCTGAGAGAGAGAACAGCAGTGCCTGTGTATCTGAGAGAGAGAACAGCAGTGCCTGTGTATCTGAGAGAGTGAACAGCAGTGCCTGTGTATCTGAGAGAGAGTAGCAGTGCCTGTGTATCTGAGAGAGAGAACAGCAGTGCCTGTGTATCTGAGAGAGTGAACAGCAGTGCCTGTGTATCTGAGAGAGAGAACAGCAGTGCCTGTGTATCTGAGAGAGTGAACAGCAGTGCCTGTGTATCTGAGAGAGAGAACAGCAGTGCCTGTGTATCTGAGAGAGAGAACAGCAGTGCCTGTGTATCTGAGAGAGTGAACAGCAGTGCCTGTGTATCTGAGAGAGTGAACAGCAGTGCCTGTGTATCTGAGAGAGAGAACAGCAGTGCCTGTGTATCTGAGAGAGAGAACAGCAGTGCCTGTGTATCTGAGAGAGTGAACAGCAGTGCCTGTGTATCTGAGAGAGAGAACAGCAGTGCCTGTGTATCTGAGAGAGTGAACAGCAGTGCCTGTGTATCTGAGAGAGAGAACAGCAGTGCCTGTGTATCTCAGAGTGAACAGCAGTGCCTGTGTATCTCAGAGTGAACAGCAGTGCCTGTGTATCTGAGAGAGAGAACAGCAGTGCCTCTGTATCTGAGAGAGAGAACAGCAGTGCCTGTGTACCTGAGAGAGAACAGCAGTGTCTGTGTACCTGAGAGAGAACAGCAGTGTCTGTGTATCTGAGAGAGAGAACAGCAGTGCCTGTGTATCTGAGAGAGAGAGTAGCAGTGCCTGTGTATCTGAGAGAGAGAACAGCAGTGCCTGTGTATCTGAGAGAGAGAACAGCAGTGCCTGTGTATCTGAGAGAGTGAACAGCAGTGCCTGTGTATCTGAGAGAGTGAACAGCAGTGCCTGTGTATCTGAGAGAGTGAACAGCAGTGCCTGTGTATCTGAGAGAGAGAACAGCAGTGCCTGTGTATCTGAGAGAGAGAACAGCAGTGCCTGTGTATCTGAGAGAGTGAACAGCAGTGCCTGTGTATCTGAGAGAGAGAACAGCAGTGCCTGTGTATCTGAGAGAGAGAGTAGCAGTGCCTGTGTATCTGAGAGAGAGAACAGCAGTGTCTGTGTATCTGAGAGAGAGAACAGCAGTGTCTGTGTATCTGAGAGAGAGAACAGCAGTGCCTGTGTATCTGAGAGACAGAGTAGCAGTGCCTGTGTATCTGAGAGAGAGAACAGCAGTGCCTGTGTATCTGAGAGAGTGAACAGCAGTGCCTGTGTATCTGAGAGAGAGAACAGCAGTGCCTGTGTATCTGAGAGAGAGAACAGCAGTGCCTGTGTATCTGAGAGAGAGAGTAGCAGTGCCTGTGTATCTGAGAGAGTGAACAGCAGTGTCTGTGTATCTGAGAGAGTGAACAACAGTGTCTGTGTATCTGAGAGAGAGAACAGCAGTGCCTGTGTATCAGAGAGAGTGAACAGCAGTGCCTGTGTATCTGAGAGAGAGAACAGCAGTGCCTGTGTATCTGAGAGAGAGAACAGCAGTGCCTGTGTATCTGAGAGAGTGAACAGCAGTGCCTGTGTACCTGAGAGAGAACAGCAGTGCCTGTGTATCTGAGAGAGAGAGTAGCAGTGCCTGTGTATCTGAGAGAGAGAACAGCAGTGCCTGTGTATCTGAGAGAGTGAACAGCAGTGCCTGTGTATCTGAGAGAGTGAACAGCAGTGCCTGTGTATCTGAGAGAGAGAACAGCAGTGCCTGTGTATCTGAGAGAGTGAACAGCAGTGCCTGTGTATCTGAGAGACTGAACAGCAGTGCCTGTGTATCTGAGACAGTGAACAGCAGTGCCTGTGTATCTGAGAGAGAGAACAGCAGTGCCTGTGTATCTGAGAGAGAGAACAGCAGTGTCTGTGTATCTGAGAGAGTGAACAGCAGTGTCTGTGTATCTGAGAGAGAGAACAGCAGTGCCTGTGTATCTGAGAGAGAGAACAGCAGTGCCTGTGAATCTGAGAGAGTGAACAGCAGTGCCTGTGTATCTGAGAGAGAGAACAGCAGTGCCTGTGTATCTGAGAGAGAGAACAGCAGTGCCTGTGTATCTGAGAGAGAGAACAGCAGTGCCTGTGTATCTGAGAGAGAGAACAGCAGTGTCTGTGTGTCTGAGAGAGAGAACAGCAGTGCCTGTGTATCTGAGAGAGAGAACAGCAGTGTCTGTGTATCTGAGAGAGAGAACAGCAGTGCCTGTGTATCTGAGAGAGAGAACAGCAGTGCCTGTGTATCTGAGAGAGTAGCAGTGCCTGTGTATCTGAGAGAGAGAACAGCAGTGCCTGTGTATCTGAGAGAGAGAACAGCAGTGCCTGTGTATCTGAGAGAGAGAACAGCAGTGCCTGTGTATCTGAGAGAGTGAACAGTAGTGCCTGTGTATCTGAGAGAGAGAACAGCAGTGCCTGTGTATCTGAGAGAGAACAGTGTGTCTTTGTATCTGAGAGAGAGAACAGCAGTGCCTGTGTATCTGAGAGAGTGAACAGCAGTGCCTGTGTATCTGAGAGAGAGAACAGCAGTGTCTGTGTATCTGAGAGAGAGAACAGCAGTGCCTGTGTATCTGAGAGAGAGAACAGCAGTGCCTGTGTATCTGAGAGAGAGAACAGCAGTGCCTGAGTATCTGAGAGAGTGAACAGCAGTGCCTGTGTATCTGAGAGAGTGAACAGCAGTGCCTGTGTATCTGAGAGAGTGAACATCAGTGTCTGTGTATCTGAGAGAGTGAACAGCAGTGCCTGTGTATCTGAGAGAGAGAACAGCAATGCCTGTGTATCTGAGAGAGAGAGTAGCAGTGCCTGTGTATCTGAGAGAGAGAACAGCAGTGTCTGTGTATCTGAGAGAGTGAACAGCAGTGCCTGTGTATCTGAGAGAGAGAAAAGCAGTGCCTGTGTATCTGAGAGAGAGAACAGCAGTGCCTGTGTATCTGAGAGAGAGAACAGCAGTGCCTGTGTATCTGAGAGAGAGTAGCAGTGCCTGTGTATCTGAGAGAGAGAACAGCAGTGCCTGTGTATCTGAGAGAGTGAACAGCAGTGCCTGTGTATCTGAGAGAGAGAACAGCAGTGCCTGTGTATCTGAGAGAGAGAACAGCAGTGCCTGTGTATCTGAGAGAGAGAACAGCAGTGCCTGTGTATCTGAGAGAGAGAACAGCAGTGCCTGTGTATCTGAGAGAGAGAACAGCAGTGCCTGTGTATCTGAGAGAGAGAACAGCAGTGCCTGTGTATCTGAGAGAGTGAACAGCAGTGCCTGTGTATCTGAGAGAGAGAACAGCAGTGCCTGTGTATCTGAGAGAGTGAACAGCAGTGCCTGTGTATCTGAGAGAGAACAGCAGGCTCTGTGTATCTGAGAGAGAGAACAGCAGTGCCTGTGTATCTGAGAGAGAGAACAGCAGTGCCTGTGTATCTGAGAGAGTGAACAGCAGTGCCTGTGTATCTGAGAGAGAGAACAGCAGTGCCTGTGTCTCTGAGAGAGAGAACAGCAGTGCCTGTGTATCTGAGAGAGAGAACAGCAGTGCCTGTGTATCTGAGAGAGAGAACAGCAGTGCCTGTGTATCTGAGAGAGAGAAAAGCAGTGCCTGTGTATCTGAGAGAGAGAGTAGCAGTGCCTGTGTATCTGAGAGAGAGAACAGCAGTGCCTGTGTATCTGAGAGAGTGAACAGCAGTGCCTGTGTATCTGAGAGAGTGAACAGCAGTGCCTGTGTATCTGAGAGAGAGAACAGCAGTGCCTGTGTATCTGAGAGAGAGAACAGCAGTGCCTGTGTATCTGAGAGAGTGAACAGCAGTGCCTGTGTATCTGAGAGAGAGTAGCAGTGCCTGTGTATCTGAGAGAGAGAACAGCAGTGCCTGTGTATCTGAGAGAGTGAACAGCAGTGCCTGTGTATCTGAGAGAGAGAACAGCAGTGCCTGTGTATCTGAGAGAGTGAACAGCAGTGCCTGTGTATCTGAGAGAGTGAACAGCAGTGCCTGTGTATCTGAGAGAGAGAACAGCAGTGCCTGTGTATCTGAGAGAGTGAACAGCAGTGCCTGTGTATCTGAGAGAGAGAACAGCAGTGCCTGTGTATCTGAGAGAGTGAACAGCAGTGCCTGTGTATCTGAGAGAGAGAACAGCAGTGCCTGTGTATCTGAGAGAGAGAACAGCAGTGCCTGTGTATCTGAGAGAGTGAACAGCAGTGCCTGTGTATCTGAGAGAGAGAACAGCAGTGCCTGTGTATCTGAGAGAGTGAACAGCAGTGCCTGTGTATCTGAGAGAGAGAACAGCAGTGCCTGTGTATCTCAGAGTGAACAGCAGTGCCTGTGTATCTCAGAGTGAACAGCAGTGCCTGTGTATCTGAGAGAGAGAACAGCAGTGCCTGTGTATCTGAGAGAGAGAACAGCAGTGCCTGTGTACCTGAGAGAGAACAGCAGTGCCTGTGTACCTGAGAGAGAACAGCAGTGTCTGTGTATCTGAGAGAGAGAACAGCAGTGCCTGTGTATCTGAGAGAGAACAGCAGTGTCTGTGTACCTGAGAGAGAACAGCAGTGTCTGTGTATCTGAGAGAGTGAACAGCAGTGCCTGTGTATCTGAGAGAGAGAACAGCAGTGCCTGTGTATCTGAGAGAGAGAGTAGCAGTGTCTGTGTATCTGAGAGAGAGAGTAGCAGTGTCTGTGTATCTGAGAGAGGAGCAGTGCCTGTGTATCTGAGAGAGTGAACAGCAGTGCCTGTGTATCTGAGAGAGTGAACAGCAGTGCCTGTGTATCTGAGAGAGTGAACAGCAGTGTCTGTGTATCTGAGAGAGAGAACAGCAGTGCCTGTGTATCTGAGAGAGAGAACAGCAGTGCCTGTGTATCTGAGAGAGAGAACAGCAGTGCCTGAGTATCTGAGAGAGTGAACAGCAGTGCCTGTGTATCTGAGAGAGAGAACAGCAGTGCCTGTGTATCTGAGAGAGAGAACAGCAGTGCCTGTGTATCTGAGAGAGAGAACAGCAGTGCCTGTGTATCTGAGAGATAGAACAGCAGTGCCTGTGTATCTGAGAGAGTGAACAGCAGTGCCTGTGTATCTGAGAGAGTGAACAGCAGTGCCTGTGTATCTGAGAGAGAGAACAGCAATGCCTGTGTATCTGAGAGAGAGAGGAGCAGTGCCTGTGTATCTGAGAGAGAGAACAGCAGTGTCTGTGTATCTGAGAGAGTGAACAGCAGTGCCTGTGTATCTGAGAGAGAGAACAGCAATGCCTGTGTATCTGAGAGAGAGAGTAGCAGTGCCTGTGTATCTGAGAGAGAGAACAGCAGTGTCTGTGTATCTGAGAGAGTGAACAGCAGTGCCTGTGTATCTGAGAGAGAGAACAGCAGTGCCTGTGTATCTGAGAGAGAGAACAGCAGTGCCTGTGTATCTGAGAGAGAGAACAGCAGTGCCTGTGTATCTGAGAGAGAGTAGCAGTGCCTGTGTATCTGAGAGAGAGAACAGCAGTGCCTGTGTATCTGAGAGAGTGAACAGCAGTGCCTGTGTATCTGAGAGAGAGAACAGCAGTGCCTGTGTATCTGAGAGAGAGAACAGCAGTGCCTGTGTATCTGAGAGAGAGAACAGCAGTGCCTGTGTATCTGAGAGAGAGAACAGCAGTGCCTGTGTATCTGAGAGAGAGAACAGCAGTGCCTGTGTATCTGAGAGAGAGAACAGCAGTGCCTGTGTATCTGAGAGAGTGAACAGCAGTGCCTGTGTATCTGAGAGAGAGAACAGCAGTGCCTGTGTATCTGAGAGAGTGAACAGCAGTGCCTGTGTATCTGAGAGAGAACAGCAGGCTCTGTGTATCTGAGAGAGAGAACAGCAGTGCCTGTGTATCTGAGAGAGAGAACAGCAGTGCCTGTGTATCTGAGAGAGTGAACAGCAGTGCCTGTGTATCTGAGAGAGAGAACAGCAGTGCCTGTGTATCTGAGAGAGAGAACAGCAGTGCCTGTGTATCTGAGAGAGAGAACAGCAGTGCCTGTGTATCTGAGAGAGAGAAAAGCAGTGCCTGTGTATCTGAGAGAGAGAGTAGCAGTGCCTGTGTATCTGAGAGAGAGAACAGCAGTGCCTGTGTATCTGAGAGAGTGAACAGCAGTGCCTGTGTATCTGAGAGAGTGAACAGCAGTGCCTGTGTATCTGAGAGAGAGAACAGCAGTGCCTGTGTATCTGAGAGAGAGAACAGCAGTGCCTGTGTATCTGAGAGAGTGAACAGCAGTGCCTGTGTATCTGAGAGAGAGTAGCAGTGCCTGTGTATCTGAGAGAGAGAACAGCAGTGCCTGTGTATCTGAGAGAGTGAACAGCAGTGCCTGTGTATCTGAGAGAGAGAACAGCAGTGCCTGTGTATCTGAGAGAGTGAACAGCAGTGCCTGTGTATCTGAGAGAGAGAACAGCAGTGCCTGTGTATCTGAGAGAGAGAACAGCAGTGCCTGTGTATCTGAGAGAGTGAACAGCAGTGCCTGTGTATCTGAGAGAGTGAACAGCAGTGCCTGTGTATCTGAGAGAGAGAACAGCAGTGCCTGTGTATCTGAGAGAGAGAACAGCAGTGCCTGTGTATCTGAGAGAGTGAACAGCAGTGCCTGTGTATCTGAGAGAGAGAACAGCAGTGCCTGTGTATCTGAGAGAGTGAACAGCAGTGCCTGTGTATCTGAGAGAGAGAACAGCAGTGCCTGTGTATCTCAGAGTGAACAGCAGTGCCTGTGTATCTCAGAGTGAACAGCAGTTCCTGTGTATCTGAGAGAGAGAACAGCAGTGCCTCTGTATCTGAGAGAGAGAACAGCAGTGCCTGTGTACCTGAGAGAGAACAGCAGTGTCTGTGTACCTGAGAGAGAACAGCAGTGTCTGTGTATCTGAGAGAGAGAACAGCAGTGCCTGTGTATCTGAGAGAGAGAGTAGCAGTGCCTGTGTATCTGAGAGAGAGAACAGCAGTGCCTGTGTATCTGAGAGAGAGAACAGCAGTGCCTGTGTATCTGAGAGAGTGAACAGCAGTGCCTGTGTATCTGAGAGAGTGAACAGCAGTGCCTGTGTATCTGAGAGAGTGAACAGCAGTGCCTGTGTATCTGAGAGAGAGAACAGCAGTGCCTGTGTATCTGAGAGAGAGAACAGCAGTGCCTGTGTATCTGAGAGAGTGAACAGCAGTGCCTGTGCATCTGAGAGAGAGAACAGCAGTGCCTGTGTATCTGAGAGAGAGAGTAGCAGTGCCTGTGTATCTGAGAGAGAGAACAGCAGTGTCTGTGTATCTGAGAGAGTGAACAGCAGTGTCTGTGTATCTGAGAGAGAGAACAGCAGTGCCTGTGTATCTGAGAGACAGAGTAGCAGTGCCTGTGTATCTGAGAGAGTGAACAGCAGTGCCTGTGTATCTGAGAGAGAGAACAGCAGTGCCTGTGTATCTGAGAGAGAGAACAGCAGTGCCTGTGTATCTGAGAGAGAGAGTAGCAGTGCCTGTGTATCTGAGAGAGTGAACAGCAGTGTCTGTGTATCTGAGAGAGTGAACAACAGTGTCTGTGTATCTGAGAGAGAGAACAGCAGTGCCTGTGTATCAGAGAGAGTGAACAGCAGTGCCTGTGTATCTGAGAGAGAGAACAGCAATGCCTGTGTATCTGAGAGAGAGAACAGCAGTGCCTGTGTATCTGAGAGAGAGAACAGCAGTGCCTGTGTACCTGAGAGAGAACAGCAGTGCCTGTGTATCTGAGAGAGAGAGTAGCAGTGCCTGTGTATCTGAGAGAGAGAACAGCAGTGCCTGTGTATCTGAGAGAGTGAACAGCAGTGCCTGTGTATCTGAGAGAGTGAACAGCAGTGCCTGTGTATCTGAGAGAGAGAACAGCAGTGCCTGTGTATCTGAGAGAGTGAACAGCAGTGCCTGTGTATCTGAGAGACTGAACAGCAGTGCCTGTGTATCTGAGAGAGTGAACAGCAGTGCCTGTGTATCTGAGAGAGAGAACAGCAGTGCCTGTGTATCTGAGAGAGAGAACAGCAGTGTCTGTGTATCTGAGAGAGTGAACAGCAGTGTCTGTGTATCTGAGAGAGAGAACAGCAGTGCCTGTGTATCTGAGAGAGAGAACAGCAGTGCCTGTGAATCTGAGAGAGTGAACAGCAGTGCCTGTGTATCTGAGAGAGAGAACAGCAGTGCCTGTGTATCTGAGAGAGAGAACAGCAGTGCCTGTGTATCTGAGAGAGAGAACAGCAGTGCCTGTGTATCTGAGAGAGAGAACAGCAGTGTCTGTGTGTCTGAGAGAGAGAACAGCAGTGCCTGTGTATCTGAGAGAGAGAACAGCAGTGCCTGTGTATCTGAGAGAGAGAACAGCAGTGCCTGTGTATCTGAGAGAGAGAACAGCAGTGCCTGTGTATCTGAGAGAGTAGCAGTGCCTGTGTATCTGAGAGAGAGAACAGCAGTGCCTGTGTATCTGAGAGAGAGAACAGCAGTGCCTGTGTATCTGAGAGAGAGAACAGCAGTGCCTGTGTATCTGAGAGAGTGAACAGCAGTGCCTGTGTATCTGAGAGAGAGAACAGCAGTGCCTGTGTATCTGAGAGAGAACAGTGTGTCTTTGTATCTGAGAGAGAGAACAGCAGTGCCTGTGTATCTGAGAGAGTGAACAGCAGTGCCTGTGTATCTGAGAGAGTGAACAGCAGTGTCTGTGTATCTGAGAGAGAGAACAGCAGTGCCTGTGTATCTGAGAGAGAGAACAGCAGTGCCTGTGTTTCTGAGAGAGAGAACAGCAGTGCCTGTGTATCTGAGAGAGAGAACAGCAGTGCCTGTGTATCTGAGAGAGTGAACAGCAGTGCCTGTGTATCTGAGAGAGTGAACAGCAGTGCCTGTGTATCTGAGAGAGTGAACAGCAGTGTCTGTGTATCTGAGAGAGTGAATAGCAGTGCCTGTGTATCTGAGAGAGTGAACAGCAGTGCCTGTGTATCTGAGAGAGAGAACAGCAGTGCCTGTGTATCTGAGAGAGAGAACAGCAGTGCCTGTGTATCTGAGAGAGTGAACAGCAATGCCTGTGTATCTGAGAGAGAGAACAGCAGTGCCTGTGTATCTGAGAGAGTGAACAGCAGTGCCTGTGTATCTGAGAGAGTGAACAGCAGTGCCTGTGTATCTGAGAGAGAGAACAGCAGTGCCTGTGTATCTGAGAGAGAACAGCAGTGCCTGTGTATCTGAGAGAGAACAGCAGTGCCTGTGTATCTGAGAGAGAGAGTAGCAGTGCCTGTGTATCTGAGAGAGAACAGCAGTGCCTGTGTATCTGAGAGAGAGAACAGCAGTGCCTGTGTATCTGAGAGAGTGAACAGCAGTGCCTGTGTATCTGAGAGAGAACAGCAGTGCCTGTGTATCTGAGAGAGAGAACAGCAGTGCCTGTGTATCTGAGAGAGAGAGTAGCAGTGCCTGTGTATCTGAGAGAGAGAACAGCAGTGCCTGTGTATCTGAGAGAGAGAATAGCAGTGCCTGTGTATCTGAGAGAGAGAACAGCAGTGCCTGTGTATCTGAGAGAGAGAACAGCAGTGCCTGTGTATCTGAGAGAGAGAACAGCAGTGCCTGTGTATCTGAGAGAGAGAACAGCAGTGCATGTGTATCTGAGAGAGAGAACAGCAGTGCCTGTGTATCTGAGAGAGAGAACAGCAGTGCCTGTGTATCTGAGAGAGTAGCAGTGCCTGTGTATCTGAGAGAGAGAACAGCAGTGCCTGTGTATCTGAGTGAGTGAACAGCAGTGCCAGTGTATCTGAGAGAGAGAACAGCAGTGCCTGTGTATCTGAGAGAGAGAACAGCAGTGCCTGTGTATCTGAGAGAGAGAACAGCAGTGCCTGTGTATCTGAGAGAGAGAACAGCAGTGCCTGTGTATCTGAGAGAGTAGCAGTGCCTGTGTATCTGAGAGAGTGAACAGCAATGCCTGTGTATCTCAGAGTGAACAGCAGTGCCTGTGTATCTGAGAGAGAACAGCAGTGCCTGTGTATCTCAGAGTGAACAGCAGTGCCTGTGTATCTCAGAGTGAACAGCAGTGCCTGTGTATCTGAGAGAGAGAACAGCAGTGCCTCTGTATCTGAGAGAGAGAACAGCAGTGCCTGTGTACCTGAGAGAGAACAGCAGTGTCTGTGTACCTGAGAGAGAACAGCAGTGTCTGTGTATCTGAGAGAGAGAACAGCAGTGCCTGTGTATCTGAGAGAGAGAGTAGCAGTGCCTGTGTATCTGAGAGAGAGAACAGCAGTGCCTGTGTATCTGAGAGAGTGAACAGCAGTGCCTGTGTATCTGAGAGAGAGAACAGCAGTGCCTGTGTATCTGAGAGAGAGAACAGCAGTGCCTGTGTATCTGAGAGAGAGAGTAGCAGTGCCTGTGTATCTGAGAGAGTGAACAGCAGTGTCTGTGTATCTGAGAGAGTGAACAACAGTGTCTGTGTATCTGAGAGAGAGAACAGCAGTGCCTGTGTATCAGAGAGAGTGAACAGCAGTGCCTGTGTATCTGAGAGAGAGAACAGCAGTGCCTGTGTATCTGAGAGAGAGAACAGCAGTGCCTGTGTATCTGAGAGAGTGAACAGCAGTGCCTGTGTACCTGAGAGAGAACAGCAGTGCCTGTGTATCTGAGAGAGAGAGTAGCAGTGCCTGTGTATCTGAGAGAGAGAACAGCAGTGCCTGTGTATCTGAGAGAGTGAACAGCAGTGCCTGTGTATCTGAGAGAGTGAACAGCAGTGCCTGTGTATCTGAGAGAGAGAACAGCAGTGCCTGTGTATCTGAGAGAGTGAACAGCAGTGCCTGTGTATCTGAGAGACTGAACAGCAGTGCCTGTGTATCTGAGAGAGTGAACAGCAGTGCCTGTGTATCTGAGAGAGAGAACAGCAGTGCCTGTGTATCTGAGAGAGAGAACAGCAGTGTCTGTGTATCTGAGAGAGTGAACAGCAGTGTCTGTGTATCTGAGAGAGAGAACAGCAGTGCCTGTGTATCTGAGAGAGAGAACAGCAGTGCCTGTGAATCTGAGAGAGTGAACAGCAGTGCCTGTGTATCTGAGAGAGAGAACAGCAGTGCCTGTGTATCTGAGAGAGAGAACAGCAGTGCCTGTGTATCTGAGAGAGAGAACAGAAGTGCCTGTGTATCTGAGAGAGAGAACAGCAGTGTCTGTGTGTCTGAGAGAGAGAACAGCAGTGCCTGTGTATCTGAGAGAGAGAACAGCAGTGTCTGTGTATCTGAGAGAGAGAACAGCAGTGCCTGTGTATCTGAGAGAGAGAACAGCAGTGCCTGTGTATCTGAGAGAGTAGCAGTGCCTGTGTATCTGAGAGAGAGAACAGCAGTGCCTGTGTATCTGAGAGAGAGAACAGCAGTGCCTGTGTATCTGAGAGAGAGAACAGCAGTGCCTGTGTATCTGAGAGAGTGAACAGCAGTGCCTGTGTATCTGAGAGAGAGAACAGCAGTGCCTGTGTATCTGAGAGAGTGAACAGCAGTGTCTGTGTATCTGAGAGAGTGAATAGCAGTGCCTGTGTATCTGAGAGAGTGAACAGCAGTGCCTGTGTATCTGAGAGAGAGAACAGCAGTGCCTGTGTATCTGAGAGAGAGAACAGCAGTGCCTGTGTATCTGAGAGAGTGAACAGCAGTGCCTGTGTATCTGAGAGAGAGAACAGCAGTGTCTGTGTATCTGAGAGAGAGAACAGCAGTGCCTGTGTATCTGAGAGAGTGAACAGCAGTGCCTGTGTATCTGAGAGAGTGAACAGCAGTGCCTGTGTATCTGAGAGAGTGAACAGCAGTGTCTGTGTATCTGAGAGAGTGAATAGCAGTGCCTGTGTATCTGAGAGAGTGAACAGCAGTGCCTGTGTATCTGAGAGAGAGAACAGCAGTGCCTGTGTATCTGAGAGAGAGAACAGCAGTGCCTGTGTATCTGAGAGAGTGAACAGCAATGCCTGTGTATCTGAGAGAGAGAACAGCAGTGCCTGTGTATCTGAGAGAGTGAACAGCAGTGCCTGTGTATCTGAGAGAGTGAACAGCAGTGCCCGTGTATCTGAGAGAGAGAACAGCAGTGCCTGTGTATCTGAGAGAGAGCAGCAGTGCCTGTGTATCTGAGAGAGAACAGCAGTGCCTGTGTATCTGAGAGAGAGAGTAGCAGTGCCTGTGTATCTGAGAGAGAACAGCAGTGCCTGTGTATCTGAGAGAGAGAACAGCAGTGCCTGTGTATCTGAGAGAGTGAACAGCAGTGCCTGTGTATCTGAGAGAGAACAGCAGTGCCTGTGTATCTGAGAGAGAGAACAGCAGTGCCTGTGTATCTGAGAGAGAGAACAGCAGAGCCTGTGTATCTGAGAGAGAGAACAGCAGTGCATGTGTATCTGAGAGAGAGAACAGCAGTGCCTGTGTATCTGAGAGAGAGAACAGCAGTGCCTGTGTATCTGAGAGAGTAGCAGTGCCTGTGTATCTGAGAGAGAGAACAGCAGTGCCTGTGTATCTGAGAGAGTGAACAGCAGTGCCTGTGTATCTGAGAGAGAGAACAGCAGTGCCTGTGTATCTGAGAGAGAGAGTAGCAGTGCCTGTGTATCTGAGAGAGAGAACAGCAGTGTCCGTGTATCTGAGAGAGAGAACAGCAGTGTCTGTGTATCTGAGAGAGAGAACAGCAGTGCCTATGTATCTGAGAGACAGAGTAGCAGTGCCTGTGTATCTGAGAGAGAGAACAGCAGTGCCTGTGTATCTGAGAGAGTGAACAGCAGTGCCTGTGTATCTGAGAGAGAGAACAGCAGTGCCTGTGTATCTGAGAGAGAGAACAGCAGCGCCTGTGTATCTGAGAGAGAGAGTAGCAGTGCCTGTGTATCTGAGAGAGTGAACAACAGTGTCTGTGTATCTGAGAGAGTGAACAACAGTGTCTGTGTATCTGAGAGAGAGAACAGCAGTGCCTGTGTATCAGAGAGAGTGAACAGCAGTGCCTGTGTATCTGAGAGAGAAAACAGCAGTGCCTGTGTATCTGAGAGAGAGAACAGCAGTGCCTGTGTATCTGAGAGAGTGAACAGCAGTGCCTGTGTACCAGAGAGAGAGAACAGCAGTGCCTGTGTATCTGAGAGAGAGAGTAGCAGTGCCTGTGTATCTGAGAGAGAGAACAGCAGTGCCTGTGTATCTGAGAGAGTGAACAGCAGTGCCTGTGTATCTGAGAGAGTGAACAGCAGTGCCTGTGTATCTGAGAGAGAGAACAGCAGTGCCTGTGTATCTGAGAGAGTGAACAGCAGTGCCTGTGTATCTGAGAGACTGAACAGCAGTGCCTGTGTATCTGAGAGAGTGAACAGCAGTGCCTGTGTATCTGAGAGAGAGAACAGCAGTGCCTGTGTATCTGAGAGAGAGAACAGCAGTGTCTGTGTATCTGAGAGAGTGAACAGCAGTGTCTGTGTATCTGAGAGAGAGAACAGCAGTGCCTGTGTATCTGAGAGAGAGAACAGCAGTGCCTGTGAATCTGAGAGAGTGAACAGCAGTGCCTGTGTATCAGAGAGAGAACAGCAGTGCCTGTGTATCTGAGAGAGAGAACAGCAGTGCCTGTGTATCTGAGAGAGAGAACAGCAGTGCCTGTGTATCTGAGAGAGAGAACAGCAGTGTCTGTGTATCTGAGAGAGAGAACAGCAGTGCCTGTGTATCTGAGAGAGAGAACAGCAGTGTCTGTGTATCTGAGAGAGTGAACAGCAGTGCCTGTGTATCTGAGAGAGAGAACAGCAGTGCCTGTGTATCTGAGAGAGTAGCAGTGCCTGTGTATCTGAGAGAGAGAACAGCAGTGCCTGTGTATCTGAGAGAGAGAACAGCAGTGCCTGTGTATCTGAGAGAGAGAACAGCAGTGCCTGTGTATCTGAGAGAGTGAACAGCAGTGTCTGTGTATCTGAGAGAGAGAACAGCAGTGCCTGTGTATCTGAGAGAGAACAGCAGTGTCTTTGTATCTGAGAGAGAGAACAGCAGTGCCTGTGTATCTGAGAGTGAACAGCAGTGCCTGTGTATCTGAGAGAGAGAACAGCAGTGTCTTTGTATCTGAGAGAGAGAACAGCAGTGCCTGTGTATCTGAGAGAGAGAACAGCAGTGCCTGTGTATCTGAGAGAGAGAACAGCAGTGCCTGTGTATCTGAGAGAGTGAACAGCAGTGCCTGTGTATCTGAGAGAGTGAACAGCAGTGCCTGTGTATCTGAGAGAGTGAACAGCAGTGTCTGTGTATCTGAGAGAGTGAACAGCAGTGCCTGTGTATCTGAGAGAGTGAACAGCAGTGCCTGTGTATCTGAGAGAGTGAACAGCAGTGCCTGTGTATCTGAGAGAGTGAACAGCAGTGCCTGTGTATCTGAGAGAGTGAACAGCAGTGCCTGTGTATCTGAGAGAGAGAACAGCAGTGCCTGTGTATCTGAGAGAGAACAGCAGTGCCTGTGTATCTGAGAGAGAACAGCAGTGCCTGTGTATCTGAGAGAGAGAGTAGTAGTGCCTGTGTATCTGAGAGAGAACAGCAGTGCCTGTGTATCTGAGAGAGAGAACAGCAGTGCCTGTGTATCTGAGAGAGTGAACAGCAGTGCCTGTGTATCTGAGAGAGAACAGCAGTGCCTGTGAATCTGAGAGAGTGAACAGCAGTGCCTGTGTATCTGAGAGAGAGAACAGCAGTGCCTGTGTATCTGAGAGAGAGAACAGCAGTGCCTGTGTATCTGAGAGAGAGAACAGCAGTGCCTGTGTATCTGAGAGAGAGAACAGCAGTGTCTGTGTATCTGAGAGAGAGAACAGCAGTGCCTGTGTATCTGAGAGAGAGAACAGCAGTGTCTGTGTATCTGAGACAGAGAACAGCAGTGCCTGTGTATCTGAGAGAACAGCAGTGCCTGTGTATCTGAGAGAGTAGCAGTGCCTGTGTATCTGAGAGAGAGAACAGCAGTGCCTGTGTATCTGAGAGAGAGAACAGCAGTGCCTGTGTATCTGAGAGAGAGAACAGCAGTGCCTGTGTATCTGAGAGAGTGAACAGCAGTGTCTGTGTATCTGAGAGAGAGAACAGCAGTGCCTGTGTATCTGAGAGAGAACAGCAGTGTCTTTGTATCTGAGAGAGAGAACAGCAGTGCCTGTGTATCTGAGAGTGAACAGCAGTGCCTGTGTATCTGAGAGAGAGAACAGCAGTGTCTGTGTATCTGAGAGAGAGAACAGCAGTGCCTGTGTATCTGAGAGAGAGAACAGCAGTGCCTGTGTATCTGAGAGAGAGAACAGCAGTGCCTGTGTATCTGAGAGAGTGAACAGCAGTGCCTGTGTATCTGAGAGAGTGAACAGCAGTGCCTGTGTATCTGAGAGAGTGAACAGCAGTGTCTGTGTATCTGAGAGAGTGAACAGCAGTGCCTGTGTATCTGAGAGAGTGAACAGCAGTGCCTGTGTATCTGAGAGAGAGAACAGCAGTGCCTGTGTATCTGAGAGAGAGAACAGCAGTGCCTGTGTATCTGAGAGAGTGAGCAGCAATGCCTGTGTATCTGAGAGAGAGAACAGCAGTGCCTGTGTATCTGAGAGAGAGAACAGCAGTGCCTGTGTATCTGAGAGAGTGAACAGCAGTGCCTGTGTATCTGAGAGAGAGAACAGCAGTGCCTGTGTATCTGAGAGAGTGAACAGCAGTGTCTGTGTATCTGAGAGAGTGAATAGCAGTGCCTGTGTATCTGAGAGAGTGAACAGCAGTGCCTGTGTATCTGAGAGAGAGAACAGCAGTGCCTGTGTATCTGAGAGAGAGAACAGCAGTGCCTGTGTATCTGAGAGAGTGAACAGCAGTGCCTGTGTATCTGAGAGAGAGAACAGCAGTGTCTGTGTATCTGAGAGAGAGAACAGCAGTGCCTGTGTATCTGAGAGAGTGAACAGCAGTGCCTGTGTATCTGAGAGAGTGAACAGCAGTGCCTGTGTATCTGAGAGAGTGAACAGCAGTGTCTGTGTATCTGAGAGAGTGAATAGCAGTGCCTGTGTATCTGAGAGAGTGAACAGCAGTGCCTGTGTATCTGAGAGAGAGAACAGCAGTGCCTGTGTATCTGAGAGAGAGAACAGCAGTGCCTGTGTATCTGAGAGAGTGAACAGCAATGCCTGTGTATCTGAGAGAGAGAACAGCAGTGCCTGTGTATCTGAGAGAGTGAACAGCAGTGCCTGTGTATCTGAGAGAGTGAACAGCAGTGCCCGTGTATCTGAGAGAGAGAACAGCAGTGCCTGTGTATCTGAGAGAGAGCAGCAGTGCCTGTGTATCTGAGAGAGAACAGCAGTGCCTGTGTATCTGAGAGAGAGAGTAGCAGTGCCTGTGTATCTGAGAGAGAACAGCAGTGCCTGTGTATCTGAGAGAGAGAACAGCAGTGCCTGTGTATCTGAGAGAGTGAACAGCAGTGCCTGTGTATCTGAGAGAGAACAGCAGTGCCTGTGTATCTGAGAGAGAGAACAGCAGTGCCTGTGTATCTGAGAGAGAGAACAGCAGAGCCTGTGTATCTGAGAGAGAGAACAGCAGTGCATGTGTATCTGAGAGAGAGAACAGCAGTGCCTGTGTATCTGAGAGAGAGAACAGCAGTGCCTGTGTATCTGAGAGAGTAGCAGTGCCTGTGTATCTGAGAGAGAGAACAGCAGTGCCTGTGTATCTGAGAGAGTGAACAGCAGTGCCTGTGTATCTGAGAGAGAGAACAGCAGTGCCTGTGTATCTGAGAGAGAACAGCAGTGCCTGTGTATCTGAGAGAGAGAACAGCAGTGCCTGTGTATCTGAGAGAGAGAACAGCAGTGCCTGTGTATCTGAGAGAGTAGCAGTGCCTGTGTATCTGAGAGAGAGAACAGCAGTGCCTGTGTATCTGAGAGAGTGAACAGCAGTGCCTGTGTATCTGAGAGAGAGAACAGCAGTGCCTGTGTATCTGAGAGAGAGAGTAGCAGTGCCTGTGTATCTGAGAGAGAGAGCAGCAGTGCCTGTGTATCTGAGAGAGAACAGCAGTGCCTGTGTATCTGAGAGAGAGAGTAGCAGTGCCTGTGTATCTGAGAGAGAACAGCAGTGCCTGTGTATCTGAGAGAGAGAGTAGCAGTGCCTGTGTATCTGAGAGAGAGAACAGCAGTGTCTGTGTATCTGAGAGAGAGAACAGCAGTGCCTATGTATCTGAGAGACAGAGTAGCAGTGCCTGTGTATCTGAGAGAGAGAACAGCAGTGCCTGTGTATCTGAGAGAGTGAACAGCAGTGCCTGTGTATCTGAGAGAGAGAACAGCAGTGCCTGTGTATCTGAGAGAGAGAACAGCAGCGCCTGTGTATCTGAGAGAGAGAGTAGCAGTGCCTGTGTATCTGAGAGAGTGAACAGCAGTGTCTGTGTATCTGAGAGAGTGAACAACAGTGTCTGTGTATCTGAGAGAGAGAACAGCAGTGCCTGTGTATCAGAGAGAGTGAACAGCAGTGCCTGTGTATCTGAGAGAGAAAACAGCAGTGCCTGTGTATCTGAGAGAGAGAACAGCAGTGCCTGTGTATCTGAGAGAGTGAACAGCAGTGCCTGTGTACCAGAGAGAGAGAACAGCAGTGCCTGTGTATCTGAGAGAGAGAGTAGCAGTGCCTGTGTATCTGAGAGAGAGAACAGCAGTGCCTGTGTATCTGAGAGAGTGAACAGCAGTGCCTGTGTATCTGAGAGAGTGAACAGCAGTGCCTGTGTATCTGAGAGAGAGAACAGCAGTGCCTGTGTATCTGAGAGAGTGAACAGCAGTGCCTGTGTATCTGAGAGACTGAACAGCAGTGCCTGTGTATCTGAGAGAGTGAACAGCAGTGCCTGTGTATCTGAGAGAGAGAACAGCAGTGCCTGTGTATCTGAGAGAGAGAACAGCAGTGTCTGTGTATCTGAGAGAGTGAACAGCAGTGTCTGTGTATCTGAGAGAGAGAACAGCAGTGCCTGTGTATCTGAGAGAGAGAACAGCAGTGCCTGTGAATCTGAGAGAGTGAACAGCAGTGCCTGTGTATCAGAGAGAGAACAGCAGTGCCTGTGTATCTGAGAGAGAGAACAGCAGTGCCTGTGTATCTGAGAGAGAGAACAGCAGTGCCTGTGTATCTGAGAGAGAGAACAGCAGTGTCTGTGTATCTGAGAGAGAGAACAGCAGTGCCTGTGTATCTGAGAGAGAGAACAGCAGTGTCTGTGTATCTGAGAGAGTGAACAGCAGTGCCTGTGTATCTGAGAGAGAGAACAGCAGTGCCTGTGTATCTGAGAGAGTAGCAGTGCCTGTGTATCTGAGAGAGAGAACAGCAGTGCCTGTGTATCTGAGAGAGAGAACAGCAGTGCCTGTGTATCTGAGAGAGAGAACAGCAGTGCCTGTGTATCTGAGAGAGTGAACAGCAGTGTCTGTGTATCTGAGAGAGAGAACAGCAGTGCCTGTGTATCTGAGAGAGAACAGCAGTGTCTTTGTATCTGAGAGAGAGAACAGCAGTGCCTGTGTATCTGAGAGTGAACAGCAGTGCCTGTGTATCTGAGAGAGAGAACAGCAGTGTCTTTGTATCTGAGAGAGAGAACAGCAGTGCCTGTGTATCTGAGAGAGAGAACAGCAGTGCCTGTGTATCTGAGAGAGAGAACAGCAGTGCCTGTGTATCTGAGAGAGTGAACAGCAGTGCCTGTGTATCTGAGAGAGTGAACAGCAGTGCCTGTGTATCTGAGAGAGTGAACAGCAGTGTCTGTGTATCTGAGAGAGTGAACAGCAGTGCCTGTGTATCTGAGAGAGTGAACAGCAGTGCCTGTGTATCTGAGAGAGTGAACAGCAGTGCCTGTGTATCTGAGAGAGTGAACAGCAGTGCCTGTGTATCTGAGAGAGTGAACAGCAGTGCCTGTGTATCTGAGAGAGAGAACAGCAGTGCCTGTGTATCTGAGAGAGAACAGCAGTGCCTGTGTATCTGAGAGAGAACAGCAGTGCCTGTGTATCTGAGAGAGAGAGTAGTAGTGCCTGTGTATCTGAGAGAGAACAGCAGTGCCTGTGTATCTGAGAGAGAGAACAGCAGTGCCTGTGTATCTGAGAGAGTGAACAGCAGTGCCTGTTTATCTGAGAGAGAACAGCAGTGCCTGTGAATCTGAGAGAGTGAACAGCAGTGCCTGTGTATCTGAGAGAGAGAACAGCAGTGCCTGTGTATCTGAGAGAGAGAACAGCAGTGCCTGTGTATCTGAGAGAGAGAACAGCAGTGCCTGTGTATCTGAGAGAGAGAACAGCAGTGTCTGTGTATCTGAGAGAGAGAACAGCAGTGCCTGTGTATCTGAGAGAGAGAACAGCAGTGTCTGTGTATCTGAGACAGAGAACAGCAGTGCCTGTGTATCTGAGAGAACAGCAGTGCCTGTGTATCTGAGAGAGTAGCAGTGCCTGTGTATCTGAGAGAGAGAACAGCAGTGCCTGTGTATCTGAGAGAGAGAACAGCAGTGCCTGTGTATCTGAGAGAGAGAACAGCAGTGCCTGTGTATCTGAGAGAGTGAACAGCAGTGTCTGTGTATCTGAGAGAGAGAACAGCAGTGCCTGTGTATCTGAGAGAGAACAGCAGTGTCTTTGTATCTGAGAGAGAGAACAGCAGTGCCTGTGTATCTGAGAGTGAACAGCAGTGCCTGTGTATCTGAGAGAGAGAACAGCAGTGTCTGTGTATCTGAGAGAGAGAACAGCAGTGCCTGTGTATCTGAGAGAGAGAACAGCAGTGCCTGTGTATCTGAGAGAGAGAACAGCAGTGCCTGTGTATCTGAGAGAGTGAACAGCAGTGCCTGTGTATCTGAGAGAGTGAACAGCAGTGCCTGTGTATCTGAGAGAGTGAACAGCAGTGTCTGTGTATCTGAGAGAGTGAACAGCAGTGCCTGTGTATCTGAGAGAGTGAACAGCAGTGCCTGTGTATCTGAGAGAGAGAGTAGCAGTGCCTGTGTATCTGAGAGAGAGAACAGCAGTGCCTGTGTATCTGAGAGAGAGAACAGCAGTGCCTGTGTATCTGAGAGAGTGAACAGCAGTGCCTGTGTATCTGAGAGAGTGAACAGCAGTGCCTGTGTATCTGAGAGAGAGAACAGCAGTGCCTGTGTATCTGAGAGAGAACAGCAGTGCCTGTGTATCTGAGAGAGAACAGCAGTGCCTGTGTATCTGAGAGAGAACAGCAGTGCCTGTGTATCTGAGAGAGAGAGTAGTAGTGCCTGTGTATCTGAGAGAGAACAGCAGTGCCTGTGTATCTGAGAGAGAGAACAGCAGTGCCTGTGTATCTGAGAGAGTGAACAGCAGTGCCTGTGTATCTGCGAGAGAACAGCAGTGCCTGTGTATCTGAGAGAGAGAACAGCAGTGCCTGTGTATCTGAGAGAGAGAGTAGCAGTGCCTGTGTATCTGAGAGAGAGAACAGCAGTGCCTGTGTATCTGAGAGAGAGAATAGCAGTGCCTGTGTATCTGAGAGAGAGAACAGCAGTGCCTGTGTATCTGAGAGAGAGAACAGCAGTGCCTGTATATCTGAGAGAGAGAACAGCAGTGCCTGTGTATCTGAGAGAGAGAACAGCAGTGCCTGTGTATCTGAGAGAGAGAACAGCAGTGCATGTGTATCTGAGAGAGAGAACAGCAGTGCCTGTGTATCTGAGAGAGAGAACAGCAGTGCCTGTGTATCTGAGAGAGTAGCAGTGCCTGCGTATCTGAGAGAGAGAACAGCAGTGCCTGTGTATCTGAGTGAGTGAACAGCAGTGCCAGTGTATCTGAGAGAGAGAACAGCAGTGCCTGTGTATCTGAGAGAGAGAACAGCAGTGCCTGTGTATCTGAGAGAGAGAACAGCAGTGCCTGTGTATCTGAGAGAGAGAACAGCAGTGCCTGTGTATCTGAGAGACTGAACAGCAGTGCCTGTGTATCTGAGAGAGTAGCAGTGCCTGTGTATCTGAGAGACAGAACAGCAGTGCCTGTGTATCTGAGAGAGAGAACAGCAGTGCCTGTGTATCTGAGAGAGAGAACAGCAGTGCCTGTGGATCTGAGAGAGAGAACAGCAGTGCCTGTGTATCTGAGAGAGAGAACAGCAGTGCCTGTGTATCTGAGAGAGAGAACAGCAGTGCCTGTGTATCTGAGAGAGAGAACAGCATTGCCTGTGTATCTGAGAGAGAGAACAGCAGTGCCTGTGTATCTGAGAGAGTAGCAGTGCCTGCGTATCTGAGAGAGAGAACAGCAGTGCCTGTGTATCTGAGAGAGAGAACAGCAGTGCCTGTGTATCTGAGAGAGTAGCAGTGCCTGCGTATCTGAGAGAGAGAACAGCAGTGCCTGTGTATCTGAGTGAGTGAACAGCAGTGCCAGTGTATCTGAGAGAGAGAACAGCAGTGCCTGTGTATCTGAGAGAGAGAACAGCAGTGCCTGTGTATCTGAGAGAGAGAACAGCAGTGCCTGTGTATCTGAGAGAGAGAACAGCAGTGCCTGTGTATCTGAGAGGGAGAACAGCAGTGCCTGTGTATCTGAGAGACTGAACAGCAGTGCCTGTGTATCTGAGAGACAGAACAGCAGTGCCTGTGTATCTGAGAGAGAGAACAGCAGTGCCTGTGTATCTGAGAGAGAGAACAGCAGTGCCTGTGTATCTGAGAGAGAGAACAGCAGTGCTGTGTATCTGAGAGAGAGAACAGCAGTGCTGTGTATCTGAGAGAGAGAACAGCATTGCCTGTGTATCTGAGAGAGAGAACAGCAGTGTCCTGTGTATCTGAGAGAGAGAACAGCAGTGCCTGTGTATCTGAGAGAGTAGCAGTGCCTGTGTATCTGAGAGAGAGAACAGCAGTGCCTGTGTATCTGAGGAGAGAGAACAGCAGTGCCTGTGTATCTGAGAGAGTGAACAGCAGTGCCTGTGTATCTGAGAGAGAGAACAGCAGTGCCTGGGTATCTGAGATGGAGAACAGCAGTGCCTGTGTATCTGAGAGAGAGAACAGCTGTGCCTGTGTATCTGAGAGAGAGAACAGCAGTGCCTGTTGTATCTGAGAGAGAGTGAACAGCAGTGCCTGTGTATCTGAGAGAGAGAGACAGCAGTTGCCCTGTGTATCTGAGAGAGAGAACAGCAGTGCCTGTGTATCTGAGAGAGTGAACAGCAGTGCCTGTGTATCTGAGAGAGCGAAGAACGAACAGCAGTGCCTGTGTATCTGAGAGAGAGAGTAGCTAGTTCCTGTGTATCTGAGAGAGAACAGCCAGTGCCTGTGTATCTGAGAGAGAGAACAGGCAGTGCCTGTGTATCCTGAGAGAGAGACAGCAGTGCCTGTGTATCTGAGAGAGAACAGCCAGTGCCTGTGTATCTGAGAGAGAGAACAGCAGTGCCTGTGTATCTGAGAGAGAGAGTAGCAGTGCCCTGTGTATCAGAGAGAGAGAACAGCAGTGCCTGTGTATCTGAGAGAGAGAATAGCAGTGCCCTGTGTATCTGTGAGAGAGAACAGCAGTGCCTGTGTATCTGAGAGAGAGAACAGCAGTGCCTGTGTATCTGAGAGAGAGAACAGCAGTGCCTGTGTATCTGAGAGAGAGAACAGCAGTGCCTGTGTATCTGAGAGAGAGAACAGCAGTGCATGTGTATCTGAGAGAGAGAACAGCAGTGCCTGTGTATCTGAGAGAGAGAACAGCAGTGCCTGTGTATCTGAGAGGAGTAGCAGTGCCTGCGTATCTGAGAGAGAGAACAGCAGTGCCTGTGTATCTGAGTGAGTGAACAGCAGTGCCAGTGTATCTGAGAGAGAGAACAGCAGTGCCTGTGTATCTGAGAGAGAGAACAGCAGTGCCTGTGTATCTGAGAGAGAGAACAGCAGTGCCTGTGTATCTGAGAGAGAGAACAGCAGTGCCTGTGTATCTGAGAGAGAGACAGCAGTGCCTGTGTATCTGAGAGAGAGAACAGCAGTGCCTGTGTATCTGAGAGAGAGAAACAGCAGTGCCTGTGTATCTGAGAGAGTGAACAGCAGTGCCTGTGTATCTGAGAGAGAGAACAGCATTGCCTGTGTATCTGAGAGAGAGAAACAGCAGTGCCTGTGTATCTGAGAGAGAGAACAGCAGTGCCTGTGTATCTGAGAGAGTAGCAGTGCCTGTGTATCTGAGAGAGAGAACAGCAGTGCCTGTGTATCTGAGAGACGAGAACAGCAGTGCCTGTGTATCTGAGAGAGTGAACAGCAGTGCCTGTGTATCTGAGAGAAGAGAACAGCAGTGCCTGGGTATCTGAGAGAGGAGAACAGCAGTGCCTGTGTATCTGAGAGAGAGAACAGCTGTGCCTGTGTTATCTGAGAGAGTGAACAGCAGTGCCTGTGTATCTGAGAGAGTGAACAGCAGTGCCTGTTGTATCTGAGAGAGAGAACAGCAGTGCCTGTGTATCTGAGAGAGAGAACAGCAGTGCCTGTGTATCTGAGAGAGAGTACAGCAGTGCCTGTGTATCTGAGAGAGAGAACAGCAAGTGCCAGTGTATCTGAGAGAGAGAACAGCAGTGCCTGTGTATCTGAGAGAGAGAACAGCAGTGCCTGTGTATCTGTGAGAGAGAACAGCAGTGCCTGTGTATCTGAGAGAGTGAACAGCAAGTGCCTGTGTATCTGAGAGAGAGAACAGCAGTGCCTGTGTATCTGAGAGAGAGAACAGCAGTGCCTGTGTATCTGAGAGAGTGAACAGCAGTGCCTGTGTATCTGAGAGAGAGAACAGCAGTGCCTGTGTATCTGAGAGAGAGAACAGCAGTGTCTGTGTATCTGAGAGAAGAGAACAGGCAGTGCCTGTGTATCTGAGAGAGTGAACAGCAGTGCCTGTGTATCTGAGAGAGAGAACAGCAGTGCCTGTGTATCTGAGAGTGAGAACAGCAGTGCCTGTGTATCTGAGAGAGAGAACAGCAGTGCCTGGTGTATCTGAGAGGAGAGAACAGCAGTGCCTGTGTATCTGAGAGAGAGAACAGCAGTGCCTGTGTATCTGAGAGAGAGAACAGCAGTGCCTGTGTATCTGAGAGAGAGAACAGCAGTGCCTGTGGTATCTGAGAGAGAGAACAGCAGTGCCTGTGTATCTGAGAGAGAGAACAGCAATTGCCTGTGTATCTGAGAGAGAGAACAGCAGTGCCTGTGTATCTGAGAGAGAGAACAGCAGTGCCTGTGTATCTGAGAGAGTAGCAGTGCCTGTGTATCTGAGAGAGGAGAACAGCAGTGCCTGTGTATCTGAGAGAGAGAACAGCAGTGCCTGTGTATCTGAGAGAGTGAACAGCAGTGCCTGTGTATCTGAGAGAGAGAACAGCAGTGCCTGGGTATCTGAGAGAGAGAACAGCAGTGCCTGTGTATCTGAGAGAGAGAACAGCTGTGCCTGTGTATCTGAGAGAGTGAACAGCAGTGCCTGTGTATCTGAGAGAGTGAACAGCAGTGCCTGTGTATCTGAGAGAGTGAACAGCAGTGCCTGTGTATCTGAGAGAGAGAACAGCAGTGCCTGTGTATCTGAGAGAGAGAACAGCAGTGCCTGTGTATCTGAGAGAGAGTACAGCAGTGCCTGTGTATCTGAGAGAGAGAACAGCAGTGCCAGTGTATCTGAGAGAGAGAACAGCAGTGCCTGTGTATCTGAGAGAGAGAACAGCAGTGCCTGTGTATCTGAGAGAGAGAACAGCAGTGCCTGTGTATCTGAGCGAGTGAACAACAGTGCCTGTGTATCTGAGAGAGAGAACAGCAGTGCCTGTGTATCTGAGAGAGAGAACAGCAGTGCCTGTGTATCTGAGAGAGTGAACAGCAGTGCCTGTGTATCTGAGAGAGAGAACAGCAGTGCCTGTGTATCTGAGAGAGAGAACAGCAGTGTCTGTGTATCTGAGAGAGAGAACAGCAGTGCCTGTGTATCTGAGAGAGTGAACAGCAGTGCCTGTGTATCTGAGAGAGAGAACAGCAGTGCCTGTGTATCTGAGAGTGAGAACAGCAGTGCCTGTGTATCTGAGAGAGAGAACAGCAGTGCCTGTGTATCTCAGAGTGGACAGCAGTGCCTGTGTATCTCAGAGTGAACAGCAGTGCCTGTGTATCTGAGAGAGAGAACAGCAGTGCCTGTGTATCTGAGAGAGAGAACAGCAGTGCCTGTGTATCTGAGAGAGAACAGCAGTGTCTGTGTACCTGAGAGAGAACAGCAGTGTCTGTGTATCTGAGAGAGAGAACAGCAGTGCCTGTGTATCTGAGAGAGAGAGTAGCAGTGCCTGTGTATATGAGATAGTGAACAGCAGTGCCTGTGTATCTGAGAGAGTGAACAGCAGTGCCTGTGTATCTGAGAGAGAGAACAGCAGTGCCTGTGTATCTGAGAGAGAGAACAGCAGTGCCTGTGTATCTGAGAGAGTGAACAGCAGTGCCTGTGTATCTGAGAGAGAGAACAGCAGTGCCTGTGTATCTGAGAGAGAGAACAGCAGTGCCTGTGTATCTGAGAGAGAGAACAGCAGAGCCTGTGTATCTGAGGGAGAGAACAGCAGTGTCTGTGTATCTGAGAGAGGGAACAGTAGTGTCTGTGTATCTGAGAGAGAGAACAGCAGTGCCTGTGTATCTGAGAGAGAGAACAGCAGTGCCTGTGTATCTGAGAGAGTGAACAGCAGTGCCTGTGTATCTGAGAGAGAGAAGAGCAGTGCCTGTGTATCTGAGAGAGAGAACAGCAGTGCCTGTGTATCTGAGAGAGTGAACAGCAGTGCCTGTGTATCTGAGAGAGAGAACAGCAGTGCCTGTGTATCTGAGAGAGAGAACAGCAGTGCCTGTGTATCTGAGAGAGAGAACAGCAGTGCCTGTGTATCTGAGAGAGAGAACAGCAGTGCCTGTGTATCTGAGAGAGAGAACAGCAGTGCCTGTGTATCTGAGAGAGAGAACAGCAGTGCCTGTGTATCTGAGAGAGAGAACAGCATTGCCTGTGTATCTGAGAGAGCGAACAGCAGTGCCTGTGTATCTGAGAGAGAGAACAGCAGTGCCTGTGTATCTGAGAGAGTAGCAGTGCCTGTGTATCTGAGAGAGAGAACAGCAGTGCCTGTGTATCTGAGAGAGAGAACAGCAGTGCCTGTGTATCTGAGAGAGTGAACAGCAGTGCCTGTGTATCTGAGAGAGAGAACAGCAGTGCCTGGGTATCTGAGAGAGAGAACAGCAGTGCCTGTGTATCTGAGAGAGAGAACAGCTGTGCCTGTGTATCTGAGAGAGTGAACAGCAGTGCCTGTGTATCTGAGAGAGTGAACAGCAGTGCCTGTGTATCTGAGAGAGTGAACAGCAGTGCCTGTGTATCTGAGAGAGAGAACAGCAGTGCCTGTGTATCTGAGAGAGAGTACAGCAGTGCCTGTGTATCTGAGAGAGAGAACAGCAGTGCCAGTGTATCTGAGAGAGAGAACAGCAGTGCCTGTGTATCTGAGAGAGAGAACAGCAGTGCCTGTGTATCTGAGAGAGAGAACAGCAGTGCCTGTGTATCTGAGAGAGTGAACAACAGTGCCTGTGTATCTGAGAGAGAGAACAGCAGTGCCTGTGTATCTGAGAGAGAGAACAGCAGTGCCTGTGTATCTGAGAGAGTGAACAGCAGTGCCTGTGTATCTGAGAGAGAGAACAGCAGTGCCTGTGTATCTGAGAGAGAGAACAGCAGTGTCTGTGTATCTGAGAGAGAGAACAGCAGTGCCTGTGTATCTGAGAGAGTGAACAGCAGTGCCTGTGTATCTGAGAGAGAGAACAGCAGTGCCTGTGTATCTGAGAGTGAGAACAGCAGTGCCTGTGTATCTGAGAGAGAGAACAGCAGTGCCTGTGTATCTCAGAGTGGACAGCAGTGCCTGTGTATCTCAGAGTGAACAGCAGTGCCTGTGTATCTGAGAGAGAGAGTAGCAGTGCCTGTGTATATGAGATAGTGAACAGCAGTGCCTGTGTATCTGAGAGAGTGAACAGCAGTGCCTGTGTATCTGAGAGAGAACAGCAGTGTCTGTGTACCTGAGAGAGAACAGCAGTGTCTGTGTATCTGAGAGAGAGAACAGCAGTGCCTGTGTATCTGAGAGAGAACAGCAGTGTCTGTGTACCTGAGAGAGAACAGCAGTGTCTGTGTATCTGAGAGAGAGAACAGCAGTGCCTGTGTATCTGAGAGAGAGAGTAGCAGTGCCTGTGTATATGAGATAGTGAACAGCAGTGCCTGTGTATCTGAGAGAGTGAACAGCAGTGCCTGTGTATCTGAGAGAGAGAACAGCAGTGCCTGTGTATCTGAGAGAGAGAACAGCAGTGCCTGTGTATCTGAGAGAGTGAACAGCAGTGCCTGTGTATCTGAGAGAGAGAACAGCAGTGCCTGTGTATCTGAGAGAGAGAACAGCAGTGCCTGTGTATCTGAGAGAGTGAACAGCAGTGCCTGTGTATCTGAGAGAGAGAACAGCAGTGCCTGTGTATCTGAGAGAGAGAACAGCAGTGCCTGTGTATCTGAGAGAGAGAACAGCAGAGCCTGTGTATCTGAGAGAGAGAACAGCAGTGTCTGTGTATCTGAGAGAGGGAACAGTAGTGTCTGTGTATCTGAGAGAGAGAACAGCAGTGCCTGTGTATCTGAGAGAGAGAACAGCAGTGCCTGTGTATCTGAGAGAGTGAACAGCAGTGCCTGTGTATCTGAGAGAGAGAAGAGCAGTGCCTGTGTATCTGAGAGAGAGAACAGCAGTGCCTGTGTATCTGAGAGAGTGAACAGCAGTGCCTGTGTATCTGAGAGAGTGAACAGCAGTGCCTGTGTATCTGAGAGAGAGAACAGCAGTGCCTGTGTATCTGAGAGAGAGAACAGCAGTGCCTGTGTATCTGAGAGAGAGTACAGCAGTGCCTGTGTATCTGAGAGAGAGAACAGCAGTGCCAGTGTATCTGAGAGAGAGAACAGCAGTGCCTGTGTATCTGAGAGAGAGAACAGCAGTGCCTGTGTATCTGAGAGAGAGAACAGCAGTGCCTGTGTATCTGAGAGAGTGAACAGCAGTGCCTGTGTATCTGAGAGAGAGAACAGCAGTGCCTGTGTATCTGAGAGAGAGAACAGCAGTGCCTGTGTATCTGAGAAAGTGAACAGCAGTGCCTGTGTATCTGAGAGAGAGAACAGCAGTGTCTGTGTATCTGAGAGAGAGAACAGCAGTGCCTGTGTATCTGAGAGAGTGAACAGCAGTGCCTGTGTATCTCAGAGTGGACAGCAGTGCCTGTGTATCTCAGAGTGAACAGCAGTGCCTGTGTATCTGAGAGAGAGAACAGCAGTGCCTGTGTATCTGAGAGAGAGAACAGCAGTGCCTGTGTATCTGAGAGAGAACAGCAGTGTCTGTGTACCTGAGAGAGAACAGCAGTATCTGTGTATCTGAGAGAGTGAACAGCAATGCCTGTGTATCTGAGAGAGAGAACAGCAGTGCCTGTGTATCTGAGAGAGGAGTAGCAGTGCCTGTGTATCTGAGAGAGAGAACAGCAGTGCCTGTGTATCTGAGAGAGTGAACAGCAGTGCCTGTGTATCTGAGAGAGAGAACAGCAGTGCCTGTGTATCTGAGAGAGAGAAGAGCAGTGCCTGTGTATCTGAGAGAGAGAACAGCAGTGCCTGTGTATCTGAGAGAGTAGCAGTGCCTGTGTATCTGAGAGAGTGAACAGCAGTGCCTGTGTATCTGAGAGAGTGAACAACAGTGCCTGTGTATCTGAGAGAGAGAACAGCAGTGCCTGTGTATCTGAGAGAGTGAACAGCAGTGCCTGTGTATCTGAGAGAGAGAACAGCAGTGTCTGTGTATCTGAGAGAGAGAACAGCAGTGCCTGTGTATCTGAGAGAGAGAACAGCAGTGCCTGTGTATCTGAGAGAGTAGCAGTGCCTGTGTATCTGAGAGAGAGAACAGCAGTGCCTGTGTATCTGAGAGAGAGAACAGCAGTGCCTGTGTATCTGAGAGAGAGAACAGCAGTGTCTGTGTATCTGAGAGAGAGAACAGCAGTGCCTGTGTATCTGAGAGAGAACAGCAGTGTCTTTGTATCTGAGAGAGAGAACAGCAGTGCCTGTGTATCTGACAGAGTGAACAGCAGTGCCTGTGTATCTGAGAGAGAGAACAGCAGTGTCTGTGTATCTGAGAGAGAGAACAGCAGTGCCTGTGTATCTGAGAGAGAGAACAGCAGTGCCTGTGTATCTGACAGAGTGAACAGCAGTGCCTGTGTATCTGAGAGAGTGAACAGCAGTGCCTGTGTATCTGAGAGAGAGAACAGCAGTGCCTGTGTATCTGAGAGAGTGAACAGCAGTGCCTGTGTATCTGAGAGAGAGAACAGCAGTGCCTGTGTATCTGAGAGAGTAGCAGTGCCTGTGTATCTGAGAGAGAGAACAGCAGTGCCTGTGTATCTGAGAGAGAGAACAGCAGTGCCTGTGTATCTGAGAGAGTGAACAGCAGTGCCTGTGTATCTGAGAGAGAGAACAGCAGTGCCTGGTTATCTGAGAGAGAGAACAGCAGTGCCTGTGTATCTGAGAGAGAGAACAGCAGTGCCTATGTATCTGAGAGAGAGAACAGCAGTGCCTGTGTATCTGAGAGAGTGAACAGCAGTGCCTGTGTATCTGAGAGAGTGAACAGCAGTGCCTGTGTATCTGAGAGAGTGAACAGCAGTGCCTGTGTATCTGAGAGAGAGAACAGCAGTGCCTGTGTATCTGAGAGAGAGAACAGCAGTGCCTGTGTATCTGAGAGAGAGAACAGCAGTGCCTGTGTATCTGAGAGAGAGAACAGCAGTGCCTGTGTATCTGAGAGAGAGAACAGCAGTGCCTGTGTATCTGAGAGAGAGAACAGCAGTGCCTGTGTATCTGAGAGAGAGAACAGCAGTGCCTGTGTATCTGAGAGAGTGAACAGCAGTGCCTGTGTATCTGAGAGAGAGAACAGCAGTGCCTGTGTATCTGAGAGAGAGAACAGCAGTGTCTGTGTATCTGAGAGAGAGAACAGCAGTGCCTGTGTATCTGAGAGAGTGAACAGCAGTGCCTGTGTATCTGAGAGAGAGAACAGCAGTGCCTGTGTATCTGAGAGTGAGAACAGCAGTGCCTGTGTATCTGAGAGAGTGAACAGCAGTGCCTGTGTATCTGAGAGAGAGAACAGCAGTGCCTGTGTATCTGAGAGTGAGAACAGCAGTGCCTGTGTATCTCAGAGTGGACAGCAGTGCCTGTGTATCTCAGAGTGAACAGCAGTGCCTGTGTATCTGAGAGAGAGAACAGCAGTGCCTGTGTATCTGAGAGAGAGAACAGCAGTGCCTGTGTATCTGAGAGAGAACAGCAGTGTCTGTGTACCTGAGAGAGAACAGCAGTGTCTGTGTATCTGAGAGAGTGAACAGCAGTGCCTGTGTATCTGAGAGAGAGAACAGCAGTGCCTGTGTATCTGAGAGAGAGAGTAGCAGTGCCTGTGTATATGAGATAGTGAACAGCAGTGCCTGTGTATCTGAGAGAGTGAACAGCAGTGCCTGTGTATCTGAGAGAGAGAACAGCAGTGCCTGTGTATCTGAGAGAGAGAACAGCAGTGCCTGTGTATCTGAGAGAGTGAACAGCAGTGCCTGTGTATCTGAGAGAGAGAACAGCAGTGCCTGTGTATCTGAGAGAGAGAACAGCAGTGCCTGTGTATCTGAGAGAGAGAACAGCAGAACCTGTGTATCTGAGAGAGAGAACAGCAGTGTCTGTGTATCTGAGAGAGGGAACAGTAGTGTCTGTGTATCTGAGAGAGAGAACAGCAGTGCCTGTGTATCTGAGAGAGAGAACAGCAGTGCCTGTGTATCTGAGAGAGTGAACAGCAGTGCCTGTGTATCTGAGAGAGTGAACAGCAATGCCTGTGTATCTGAGAGAGAGAACAGCAGTGCCTGTGTATCTGAGAGAGAGAGTAGCAGTGCCTGTGTATCTGAGAGAGAGAACAGCAGTGCCTGTGTATCTGAGAGAGTGAACAGCAGTGCCTGTGTATCTGAGAGAGAGAACAGCAGTGCCTGTGTATCTGAGAGAGAGAACAGCAGTGCCTGTGTATCTGAGAGAGAGAACAGCAGTGCCTGTGTATCTGAGAGAGTAGCAGTGCCTGTGTATCTGAGAGAGTGAACAGCAGTGCCTGTGTATCTGAGAGAGAGAACAGCAGTGTCTGTGTATCTGAGAGAGAGAACAGCAGTGCCTGTGTATCTGAGAGAGTGAACAGCAGTGCCTGTGTATCTGAGAGAGAGAACAGCAGTGCCTGTGTATCTGAGAGTGAGAACAGCAGTGCCTGTGTATCTGAGAGAGTGAACAGCAGTGCCTGTGTATCTGAGAGAGAGAACAGCAGTGCCTGTGTATCTGAGAGTGAGAACAGCAGTGCCTGTGTATCTCAGAGTGGACAGCAGTGCCTGTGTATCTCAGAGTGAACAGCAGTGCCTGTGTATCTGAGAGAGAGAACAGCAGTGCCTGTGTATCTGAGAGAGAGAACAGCAGTGCCTGTGTATCTGAGAGAGAACAGCAGTGTCTGTGTACCTGAGAGAGAACAGCAGTGTCTGTGTATCTGAGAGAGTGAACAGCAGTGCCTGTGTATCTGAGAGAGAGAACAGCAGTGCCTGTGTATCTGAGAGAGAGAGTAGCAGTGCCTGTGTATATGAGATAGTGAACAGCAGTGCCTGTGTATCTGAGAGAGTGAACAGCAGTGCCTGTGTATCTGAGAGAGAGAACAGCAGTGCCTGTGTATCTGAGAGAGAGAACAGCAGTGCCTGTGTATCTGAGAGAGTGAACAGCAGTGCCTGTGTATCTGAGAGAGAGAACAGCAGTGCCTGTGTATCTGAGAGAGAGAACAGCAGTGCCTGTGTATCTGAGAGAGAGAACAGCAGAACCTGTGTATCTGAGAGAGAGAACAGCAGTGTCTGTGTATCTGAGAGAGGGAACAGTAGTGTCTGTGTATCTGAGAGAGAGAACAGCAGTGCCTGTGTATCTGAGAGAGAGAACAGCAGTGCCTGTGTATCTGAGAGAGTGAACAGCAGTGCCTGTGTATCTGAGAGAGTGAACAGCAATGCCTGTGTATCTGAGAGAGAGAACAGCAGTGCCTGTGTATCTGAGAGAGAGAGTAGCAGTGCCTGTGTATCTGAGAGAGAGAACAGCAGTGCCTGTGTATCTGAGAGAGTGAACAGCAGTGCCTGTGTATCTGAGAGAGAGAACAGCAGTGCCTGTGTATCTGAGAGAGAGAACAGCAGTGCCTGTGTATCTGAGAGAGAGAACAGCAGTGCCTGTGTATCTGAGAGAGAGAACAGCAGTGCCTGTGTATCTGAGAGAGAGAACAGCAGAACCTGTGTATCTGAGAGAGAGAACAGCAGTGTCTGTGTATCTGAGAGAGGGAACAGTAGTGTCTGTGTATCTGAGAGAGAGAACAGCAGTGCCTGTGTATCTGAGAGAGAGAACAGCAGTGCCTGTGTATCTGAGAGAGTGAACAGCAGTGCCTGTGTATCTGAGAGAGTGAACAGCAATGCCTGTGTATCTGAGAGAGAGAACAGCAGTGCCTGTGTATCTGAGAGAGAGAGTAGCAGTGCCTGTGTATCTGAGAGAGAGAACAGCAGTGCCTGTGTATCTGAGAGAGTGAACAGCAGTGCCTGTGTATCTGAGAGAGAGAACAGCAGTGCCTGTGTATCTGAGAGAGAGAACAGCAGTGCCTGTGTATCTGAGAGAGAGAACAGCAGTGCCTGTGTATCTGAGAGAGTAGCAGTGCCTGTGTATCTGAGAGAGTGAACAGCAGTGCCTGTGTATCTGAGAGAGAGAACAGCAGTGTCTGTGTATCTGAGAGAGAGAACAGCAGTGCCTGTGTATCTGAGAGAGTGAACAGCAGTGCCTGTGTATCTGAGAGAGAGAACAGCAGTGCCTGTGTATCTGAGAGTGAGAACAGCAGTGCCTGTGTATCTGAGAGAGTGAACAGCAGTGCCTGTGTATCTGAGAGAGAGAACAGCAGTGCCTGTGTATCTGAGAGTGAGAACAGCAGTGCCTGTGTATCTCAGAGTGGACAGCAGTGCCTGTGTATCTCAGAGTGAACAGCAGTGCCTGTGTATCTGAGAGAGAGAACAGCAGTGCCTGTGTATCTGAGAGAGAGAACAGCAGTGCCTGTGTATCTGAGAGAGAACAGCAGTGTCTGTGTACCTGAGAGAGAACAGCAGTGTCTGTGTATCTGAGAGAGTGAACAGCAGTGCCTGTGTATCTGAGAGAGAGAACAGCAGTGCCTGTGTATCTGAGAGAGAGAGTAGCAGTGCCTGTGTATATGAGATAGTGAACAGCAGTGCCTGTGTATCTGAGAGAGTGAACAGCAGTGCCTGTGTATCTGAGAGAGAGAACAGCAGTGCCTGTGTATCTGAGAGAGAGAACAGCAGTGCCTGTGTATCTGAGAGAGTGAACAGCAGTGCCTGTGTATCTGAGAGAGAGAACAGCAGTGCCTGTGTATCTGAGAGAGAGAACAGCAGTGCCTGTGTATCTGAGAGAGAGAACAGCAGAACCTGTGTATCTGAGAGAGAGAACAGCAGTGTCTGTGTATCTGAGAGAGGGAACAGTAGTGTCTGTGTATCTGAGAGAGAGAACAGCAGTGCCTGTGTATCTGAGAGAGAGAACAGCAGTGCCTGTGTATCTGAGAGAGTGAACAGCAGTGCCTGTGTATCTGAGAGAGTGAACAGCAATGCCTGTGTATCTGAGAGAGAGAACAGCAGTGCCTGTGTATCTGAGAGAGAGAGTAGCAGTGCCTGTGTATCTGAGAGAGAGAACAGCAGTGCCTGTGTATCTGAGAGAGTGAACAGCAGTGCCTGTGTATCTGAGAGAGAGAACAGCAGTGCCTGTGTATCTGAGAGAGAGAACAGCAGTGCCTGTGTATCTGAGAGAGAGAACAGCAGTGCCTGTGTATCTGAGAGAGTAGCAGTGCCTGTGTATCTGAGAGAGTGAACAGCAGTGCCTGTGTATCTGAGAGAGTGAACAACAGTGCCTGTGTATCTGAGAGAGAGAACAGCAGTGCCTGTGTATCTGAGAGAGTGAACAGCAGTGCCTGTGTATCTGAGAGAGAGAACAGCAGTGTCTGTGTATCTGAGAGAGAGAACAGCAGTGCATGTGTATCTGAGAGAGAGAACAGCAGTGCCTGTGTATCTGAGAGAGTAGCAGTGCCTGTGTATCTGAGAGAGAGAACAGCAGTGCCTGTGTATCTGAGAGAGAGAACAGCAGTGCCTGTGTATCTGAGAGAGAGAACAGCAGTGCCTGTGTATCTGAGAGAGTGAACAGCAGTGCCTGTGTATCTGAGAGAGAGAACAGCACAGTGCCTGTGTATCTGAGAGAGAACAGCAGTGTCTTTGTATCTGAGAGAGAGAACAGCAGTGCCTGTGTATCTGACAGAGTGAACAGCAGTGCCTGTGTATCTGAGAGAGAGAACAGCAGTGTCTGTGTATCTGAGAGAGAAAACAGCAGTGCCTGTGTATCTGAGAGAGAGAACAGCAGTGCCTGTGTATCTGAGAGAGGAGTAGCAGTGCCTGTGTATCTGAGAGAGAGAACAGCAGTGCCTGTGTATCTGAGAGAGTGAACAGCAGTGCCTGTGTATCTGAGAGAGTGAACAGCAAGTGCCTGTGTATCTGAGAGAGTAAACAGCAGTGTCTGTGTATCTGAGAGAGTGAACAGCAGTGCCTGTGTATCTGAGAGAGTGAACAGCAGTGCCTGTGTATCTGAGAGAGAGAACAGCAGTGCCTGTGTATCTGAGAGAGAGAACAGCAGTGCCTGTGTATCTGAGAGAGTGAACAGCAATGCCTCTGTATCTGAGAGAGAGAACAGCAGTGCCTGTGTATCTGAGAGAGTGAACAGCAGTGCCTGTGTATCTGAGAGAGTGAACAGCAGTGCCTGTGTATCTGAGAGAGAGAACAGCAGTGCCTGTGTATCTGAGAGTGAACAGCAGTGCCTGTGTATCTGAGAGAGAGAACAGCAGTGCCTGTGGATCTGAGAGAGAGAACAGCAGTGCCTGTGTATCTGAGAGAGAGAACAGCAGTGCCTGTGTATCTGAGAGAGAGAACAGCAGTGCCTGTGTATCTGAGAGAGAGAACAGCAGTGCCTGTGTATCTGAGAGAGAGAACAGCAGTGCCTGTGTATCTGAGAGAGAGAACAGCAGTGCCTGTGTATCTGAGAGAGTAGCAGTGCCTGTGTATCTGAGAGAGAGAACAGCAGTGCCTGTGTATCTGAGAGAGAGAACAGCAGTGCCTGTGTATCTGAGAGAGTGAAACAGCAGTGCCTGTGTATCTGAGAGAGAGAACAGCAGTGCCTGGGTATCTGAGAGAGAGAACAGCAGTGCCTGTGTATCTGAGAGAGAGAACAGCAGTGCCTGTGTATCTGAGAGAGTGAACAGCAGTGCCTGTGTATCTGAGAGAGAGAACAGCAGTGCCTGTGTATCTGAGAGAGAGAACAGCAGTGCCTTTGTATCTGAGAGAGTGAACAGCAGTGTCTGTGTATCTGAGAGAGTGAACAGCAGTGCCTGTGTATCTGAGAGAGAGACAGCAGTGCCTGTGTATCTGATAGAGAGAACAGCAGTGCCTGTGTATCTGAGAGAGAGAACAGCAGTGCCTGTGTATCTGAGAGAGTAGCAGTGCCTGTGTATCTGAGAGAGAGAACAGCAGTGCCTGTGTATCTGAGAGAGAGAACAGCAGGCCTGTGTATCTGAGAGAGTGAACAGCAGTGCCTGTGTATCTGAGAGAGAGAACAGCAGTGCCTGGGTATCTGAGAGAGAGAACAGCAGTGCCTGTGTATCTGAGAGAGAGAACAGCAGTGCCTGTGTATCTGAGAGAGAGAACAGCAGTGCCTGTGTATCTGAGAGAGAGAACAGCAGTGCCTGTGTATCTGAGAGAGAGAACAGCAGTGCCTGTGTATCTGAGAGAGAGAACAGCAGTGCCCTGTGTATCTGAGAGAGTGAACAGCAGTGCCTGTGTATCTGAGAGAGAGAACAGCAGTGCCTGGGTATCTGAGAGAGAGGAACAGCAGTGCCTGTGTATCTGAGAGAGAGAACAGCAGTGCCTGTGTATCTGAGAGAGAGAACAGCAGTGCCTGTGTATCTGAGAGAGAGAACTGCAGTGCTGTGTATCTGAGAGAGAGAACAGCAGTGCCTTTGTATCTGAGAGAGTGAACAGCAGTGTCTGTGGTATCTGAGAGAGTGAACAGCAGTGCCTGTGTATCTGAGAGAGTGAACAGCAGTGCCTGTGTATCTGAGAGAGAGAACAGCAGTGCCTGTGTATCTGATAGAGAGAACAGCAGTGCCTGTGTATCTGAGAGAGAGAACAGCAGTGCCTGTGTATCTGAGAGAGTAGCAGTGCCTGTGTATCTGAGAGAGAGAACAGCAGTGCCTGTGTATCTGAGAGAGAGAACAGCAGTGCCTGTGTATCTGAGAGAGTGAACAGCAGTGCCTGTGTATCTGAGAGAGAGAACAGCAGTGCCTGGTATCTGAGAGAGAGAACAGCAGTGCCTGTGTATCTGAGAGAGAGAACAGCAGTGCCTGTGTATCTGAGAGAGAGAACAGCAGTGCCTGTGTATCTGAGAGAGAGAACAGCAGTGCCTGTGTATCTGAGAGAGAGAACAGCAGTGCCTGTGTATCTGAGAGAGAGAACAGCAGTGCCCTGTGTATCTGAGAGAGAGAACAGCAGTGCCTGTGTATCTGAGAGAGAGAACAGCAGTGTCTGTGTATCTGAGAGAGAGAACAGCAGTGCCTGTGTATCTGAGAGAGTGAACAGCAGTGCCTGTGTATCTGAGAGAGAGAACAGCAGTGCCTGTGTATCTGAGAGTGAGAACAGCAGTGCCTGTGTATCTGAGAGAGAACAGCAGTGTCTGTGTACCTGAGAGAGAACAGCAGTGTCTGTGTATCTGAGAGAGAGAACAGCAGTGCCTGTGTATCTGAGAGAGAGAACAGTAGTGCCTGTGTATCTGAGAGAGAGAACAGCAGAGCCTGTGTATCTGAGAGAGAGAAAGCAGTGTCTGTGTATCTGAGAGAGGGAACAGTAGTGTCTGTGTATCTGAGAGAGAGAACAGCAGTGCCTGTGTATCTGAGAGAGAGAACAGCAGTGCCTGTGTATCTGAGAGAGTGAACAGCAGTGCCTGTGTATCTGAGAGAGTGAACAGCAATGCCTGTGTATCTGAGAGAGAGAACAGCAGTGCCTGTGTATCTGAGAGAGAGAGTAGCAGTGCCTGTGTATCTGAGAGAGAGAACAGCAGTGCCTGTGTATCTGAGAGAGTGAACAGCAGTGCCTGTGTATCTGAGAGAGAGAACAGCAGTGCCTGTGTATCTGAGAGAGAGAACAGCAGTGCCTGTGTATCTGAGAGAGAGAACAGCAGTGCCTGTGTATCTGAGAGAGTAGCAGTGCCTGTGTATCTGAGAGAGTGAACAGCAGTGCCTGTGTATCTGAGAGAAGTGAACAACAGTGCCTGTGTATCTGAGAGAGAGAACAGCAGTGCCTGTGTATCTGAGAGAGTGAACAGTAGTGCCTGTGTATCTGAGAGAGAGAACAGCAGTGTCTGTGTATCTGAGAGAGAGAACAGCAGTGCATGTGTATCTGAGAGAGAGAACAGCAGTGCCTGTGTATCTGAGAGAGTAGCAGTGCCTGTGTATCTGAGAGAGAGAACAGCAGTGCCTGTGTATCTGAGAGAGAGAACAGCAGTGCCTGTGTATCTGAGAGAGAGAACAGCAGTGCTGTGTAACTGAGAGAGTGAACAGCAGTGCCTGTGTATCTGAGAGAGAGAACAGCAGTGCCTGTGTATCTGAGAGAGAGAACAGCAGTGTCTGTGTATCTGAGAGAGAGAAACAGCAGTGCCTGTGTATCTGAGAGAGTGAACAGCAGTGCCTGTGTATCTGAGAGAGAGAACAGCAGTGCCTGTGTATCTGAGAGTGAGAACAGCAGTGCCTGTGTATCTGAGAGAGTGAACAGCAGTGCCTGTGTATCTGAGAGAGAGACAGCAGTGCCTGTGTATCTGAGAGTGAGAACAGCAGTGCCTGTGTATCTCAGGAGAGGACAGCAGTGCCTGTGTATCTCAGAGTGAACAGCAGTGCCTGTGTATCTGAGAGAGAGAACAGCAGTGCCTGTGTATCTGAGAGAGAGAACAGCAGTGCCTGTGTATCTGAGAGAGAACAGCAGTGTCTGTGTACCTGAGAGAGAACAAGCAGTGTCTGTGTATCTGAGAGAGAGAACAGCACTGCCTGTGTATCTGAGAGAGAGAGTAGCAGTGCCTGTGTATATGAGATAGTGAACAGCAGTGCCTGTGTATCTGAGAGAGTGAACAGCAGTGCCTGTGTATCTGAGAGAGGAGAAACAGCAGTGCCTGTGTATCTGAGAGAGAGAACAGGCAGTGCCCTGTGTATCTGAGAGAGTGAACAGCAGTGCCTGTGTATCTGAGAGAGAGAACAGCAGTGCCTGTGTATCTGAGAGAGAGAACAGCAGTGCCTGTGTATCTGAGAGAGAGAACAGCAGAACCTGTGTATCTGAGAGAGAGAACAGCAGTGTCTGTGTATCTGAGAGAGGGAACAGTAGTGTCTGTGTATCTGAGAGATGAGAACAGCAGTGCCTGTGTATCTGAGAGAGAGAACAGCAGTGCCTGTGTATCTGAGAGAGTTGAACAGCAGTGCCTGTGTATCTGAGAGAGTGAACAGCAATGCCTGTGTATCTGAGAGAGAGAACAGCAGTGCCTGTGTATCTGAGAGAGAGAGTAGCAGTGCCTGTGTATCTGAGAGAGAGAACAGCAGTGCCTGTGTATCTGAGAGAGTGAACAGCAGTGCCTGTGTATCTGAGAGAGAGAACAGCAGTGCCTGTGTATCTGAGAGAGAGAACAGCAGTGCCTGTGTATCTGAGAGAGAGAACAGCAGTGCCTGTGTATCTGAGAGAGTAGCAGTGCCTGTGTATCTGAGAGAGTGAACAGCAGTGCCTGTGTATCTGAGAGAGTGAACAACAGTGCCTGTGTATCTGAGAGAGAGAACAGCAGTGCCTGTGTATCTGAGAGAGTGAACAGCAGTGCCTGTGTATCTGAGAGAGAGAACAGCAGTGTCTGTGTATCTGAGAGAGAGAACAGCAGTGCATGTGTATCTGAGAGAGAGAACAGCAGTGCCTGTGTATCTGAGAGAGTAGCAGTGCCTGTGTATCTGAGAGAGAGAACAGCAGTGCCTGTGTATCTGAGAGAGAGAACAGCAGTGCCTGTGTATCTGAGAGAGAGAACAGCAGTGCCTGTGTATCTGAGAGAGTGAACAGCAGTGCCTGTGTATCTGAGAGAGAGCTAGAACAGCAGTGCTGTGTATCTGAGAGAGAACAGCAGTGCCTTGTGTATCTGAGAGAGAGAACAGCAGTGCTGTGTATCTGACAGAGTTGAACAGCAGTGCCTGTGTATCTGAGAGAGAGAACAGCAGTGCCTGTGTATCTGAGAGAGGAACAGCAGGGCTGGTATCTGAGAGAGAACAGCAGTGCCTGTGTATCTGAGAGAGTGAACAGCAGTGCCTGTGTATCTGAGAGAGTGAACAGCAGTGCCTGTGTATCTGAGAGAGTGAACAGCAGTGCCTGTGTATCTGAGGAGAGTGAACAGCAGTGCCTGTGTATCTGAGAGAGTGAACAGCAGTGCCTGTGTATCTGAGAGAGTGTAACAGCAGTGCCTGTGTATCTGAGAGAGTGAACAGCAGTGCCTGTGTATCTGAGAGAGTGAACAGCAGTGCCTGTGTATCTGAGAGAGAGAACAGCAGTGCCTGTGTATCTGAGAGAGAGAACAGCAGTGCTGGTATCTGAGAGAAGTGAACAGCAATGCCTGTGTATCTGAGAGAGAGGAACAGCAGTGCCTGTGTATCTGAGAGAGTGAACAGCAGTGCCTGTGTATCTGAGAGAGTGAACAGCAGTGCCTGTGTATCTGAGAGAGAGAACAGCAGTGCCTTGTGTATCTGAGAGAGTGAACAGCAGTGCCTGTGTATCTGAGAGAGAGAACAGCAGTGCCTGTGGATCTGAGAGAGAGAACAGCAGTGCCTGTGTATCTGAGAGAGAGAACAGCAGTGCCTGTGTATCTGAGAGAGAGAACAGCAGTGCCTGTGTATCTGAGAGAGAGAACAGCAGTGCCTGTGTATCTGAGAGAGAGAACAGCAGTGCCTGTGTATCTGAGAGAGAGAACAGCAGTGCCTGTGTATCTGAGAGAGAGAACAGCAGTGCCTGTGTATCTGAGAGAGATCAGCAGTGCCTGTGTATCTGAGAGAGAGAACAGCAGTGCCTGTGTATCTGAGAGAGAGAACAGCAGTGCCTGTGTATCTGAGAGAGTGAACAGCAGTGCCTGTGTATCTGAGAGAGAGAACAGCAGTGCCTGGGTATCTGAGAGAGAGAACAGCAGTGCCCTGTGTATCTGAGAGAGAGAACAGCAGTGCCTGTGTATCTGAGAGAGTGAACAGCAGTGCCTGTGTATCTGAGAGAGAGAACAGCAGTGCCTGTGTATCTGAGAGAGAGAACAGCAGTGCCTTTGTATCGTGATGAGAAGTGAACAGCAGTGTCCTGTGTATCTGAGAGGAGTGAACAGCAGTGCCTGTGTATCTGAGAGAGAGAACAGCAGTGCCTGTGTATCTGATAGAGAGAACAGCAGTGCCTGTGTATCTGAGAGAGAGAACAGCAGTGCCTGTGTATCTGAGAGAGAGAACAGCAGTGCCTGTGTATCTGAGAGAGAGAACAGCAGTGCCTGTGTATCTGATAGAGAGGAACAGCAGTGCCTGTGTATCTGAGAGAGAGAGAACAGCAGTGCCTGTGTATCTGAGAGAGAGAACAGCAGTGCCTGTGTATCTGGAGAGAGAGAACAGCAGTGCCTGTGTATCTGAGAGAGAGAACAGCAGTGCCTGTGTATCTGAGAGAGAGAACAGCAGTGCCTGTGTATCTGAGAGAGTGAACCAGCAGTGCCTGTGTATCTGAGAGAGAGAACAGCAGTGCCTGGGTATCTGAGAGAGAGAACAGCAGTGGCCTGTGTATCTGAGAGAGAGAACAGCAGTGCTGTGTATCTGAGAGAGAGAACAGCAGTGCCTGTGTATCTGAGAGAGAGAACTGCAGTGCCTGTGTATCTGAGAGAGAGAACAGCAGTGCCTTTGTATCTGAGAGAGTGTACAGCAGTGTCTGTGTATCTGAGAGAGTGAACAGCAGTGCCTGTGTATCATGAGAGAGTGAACAGCAGTGCCTGTGTATCTGAGAGAGAGAACAGCAGTGCCTGTGTATCTGATAGAGAGAACAGCAGTGCCTGTGTATCTGAGAGAGAGAACAGCAGTGCCTGTGTATCTGAGAGAGTAGCAGTGCCTGTGTATCTGAGAGAGAGAACAGCAGTGCCTGTGTATCTGAGAGAGAGAACAGCAGTGCCTGTGTATCTGAGAGAGTGAACAGCAAGTGCCTGTGTATCTGAGAGAGAGAACAGCTGTGGCCTGGGTGATCTGAGAGAGAGAACAGCAGTGCCTGTGTATCTGAGAGAGAGAACAGCAGTGCCTGTGTATCTGAGAGAGAGAAACAGCAGTGCCCTGTGTATCTGGAGAGAGAGAACAGCAGTGCATGTGTATCTGAGAGAGAGAACAGCAGTGCTGTGTATCTGAGAGAGAGAACAGCAGTGCCTGTGTATCTGAGAGAGAGAACAGCAGTGCCTGTGTATCTGAGAGAGAGAACAGCAGTGCCTGTGTATCTGAGAGAGAGGAACAGCAGTGTCCTGTGTATCTGAGAGAGAGAACAGCATGTGCCTGTGTATCTGAGAGAGTGAACAGCAGTGCCTGTGTATCTGAGAGAGAGAAACAGCAGTGCCTGTGTATCTGAGAGTGAGAACAGCAGTGCCTGTGTATCTGAGAGAGAACAGCAGTGTCCTGTGTACCTGAGAGAGAACAGCAGTGTCTGTGTATCTGAGAGAGAGAACAGCAGTGCCTGTGTATCTGAGAGAGAGAACAGTAGTGCCTGTGTATCCTGAGAGAGAGAACAGCAGAGCCTGTGTATCTGAGAGAGAGAAAAGCAGTGTCTGTGTATCTGAGAGAGGGGAAACAGTAGTGTCCTGTGTATCTGAGAGAGAGAACAGCAGTGCCCTGTGTATCTGAGGAGAGAGAGACAGCAGTGCCTGTGTATCTGAGAGAGTGAACAGAGTGCCTGTGTATCTGAGAGAGTGAACAGCAATGCCTGTGTATCTGAGAGAGAGAACAGCAGTGCACTGTGTATCTGAGAGAGAGAGTAGCAGTGCCTGTGTATCTGAGAGAGAGAACAGCAGTGCCATGTGTATCTGAGAGAGTGAACAGCAGTGCCTGTGTATC